>NC_086447.1:814017218-814107218 GCF_028390025.1 Pseudophryne corroboree
TGAAGCTAATGCAGAATATATACAGCTACATGCTTCATGTACAACACTTGACCTGTGTTACTAGTAGCAGTATATGACATTTTCATGTAGAAGAGAACTGAATAAACAATTTTCTGCCATGTGTAAAGCAATGGAATTTGCCACTGAAAGATGCAGCGGAGCATAAACCAGGAGGGGTTCCTATTATTTGCTTGTGACTAGGGGAGATTTTTTCATTTATATCTACTTACAGGACAATAATATGCAATGAAATAACTAGTTACACATGCAGACATCGGGGTAAATTTACTAAGGCCGGAGTTCTATTCAAGATGGGATGTTATCCATAGCAAGCAATCAGATTCTACTTCATTTATCTAGCACCTTCTAGAAGAGAATACCTGGAATCTGATTGGTTGCTATGGGCAATATCTTAAATAGAACTCCCATTTTATATTACCAGTATATTTTATATTACCAGTTACTTATATAGCGCACACACATTCCGCAGCGCTTTACCGAGATTATTTGCCCATTCACATCAGTCCCTGCCCCAGTGGAGCTTACAATCTATACCACACGTACACACATTCACGCTAGGGTTAATTTTGTTCGGAGCCAATTAACCTACAAGTATATTTTTGGATTGTGGGAGGAAACCGGAGTACCCGGAGGAAACCCACGCAAGTACGGGGAGCATATACAAACTCCACACAGTTAGGGCCATGGTGGGAATCGAACCCATGACCTTAGTGCTGTGAGGCAGTAATGCTAACCGTACTGCCCATTTTAGTAAATTTACCCCATCGAGTACTTGGGAAATTTCTTTAAACTAAAAAAAAAAAAGATACACAAAAGAACTAAAATACTCTTAACTGACTTTATACCCAGAACAATTTTTGTATTTTCATTCTGTGTTTGTTTCAGTAGAAATAACGTTATGGCTTGTAAATTCAACTAATTGAATTATATATTTTTATTGCTTTTATCCTGTAGCACATTTAATTCACAGAACTCCAAAGGGATATTATTGACCAGAAGTGGCAGTTTCTGGACAGATCAGGAAGTGTTCGGAGTCATGCTTGTTTTGTGCAAACTATCATGCTCACTCTGCCACAAGGGGATTCAACAGGCGGCACTCCAGCTGCTGTGGCACTACGCATCCCAGCATGCTCTGCCACAGTTTTACTATTAGGGCATGCTGGTATGTATAGTTCCACAGCAGCTGGAGGACTGCATGTTGACTACCCCTGCTCTACATCAACTGAAATCTGTGATTCATTGCTATCAACTTACCAGGAAATGATGTCAGTGTGTTCCCTGCAATTGCCTCGCGGCTGTCGGGAGGCAGGCGGTTACGGAGCTCTGACCGGCCGTCCTGCTGTAGCCCCCAGAATGAACTACAATTGCCTTCACGGTACATGGAAACTGGATGCGTGTAAAGGGATTTAAGTAAACATTTTAGAATAATGCATTTTGCATATTCACCTTCACATCGGCCCTTGTTTTGTCTGTGACTTCCATGACAAATTCGCATCGCTTTCCATTTGGTGGGTTCATCAGGTGGTTCAGGATATAGAGGTCCACGGTGGCTCCAAGATTGTCAATATTTGAAACAAAGATATATTCTTTCCCTTCACCTATGAGGGTGTCCAAAAGTCCTGAATTGTAAAAACTGGCATAGATATCACCGTGACCAGGAGGGTACCAGGCTTCAGCGTTTTCCACTGAATAGGACAAGTCCTTGGCTATAGGTAGTAAAGACTCTTTATTGACTCTTGGGTACCTGAAAGAGAAGATGTGAAATAAACTAATCTGGATTTAATCCCACATACACAGGCGTAACAAGGTAAAGGGGCAAAAAATTACTATAAATTTCCATAGACATTTGGTTGTGTTTCATGGCAACAAATTACTTAGTAAAGACTGTGATAACGCAGTAGTGACAGGTAGCATCTAGCAGATAATCCAACTCTCAAGTACAGAAACAATGAGCTGCAAACTAGCTTCTCTCTACATTTAGGCCATAGATGTGTTGGGACACCTTTTTCTCAGCTGGATCCTACTATGTTACATGTGGAAATGATACATTCTTTGCATGCTACATGGCCACCCGGTGCTCTTCTCTAAATCTTTAAAAGCAGGAATACGTACTTCTGCCCATAGTAGTAGTTAATTTATGTTCCAATTCAACTAGGCCGACGAATATAATACATACTATATACATAATGTTTCTGTGATTTCCTCCTTCTATTAATGGGGACCGCGTGGGCAAGTGAGGAGACGGGCTCCTGAGACAATAATATTCTTCCTATGCTCAACTGAGATTCTGTGATCAAACTAGTTGATCATCTTCTAATTTCCTCACTGTGGTTTGTAGACAAATTCTAATGTTACAGGAAGGTATTATGACAAATGTGTGTCCAACTGATCAAGCCAGGACTAGCAAAATATACAGATTTACCAAGACTGCAACTGCTTAAAGGGAGGCAATGGTAGATAGATATTAGACTTGAGCCTCGTGAGGTGTACTATCTATACATATCTATTTATATCTATATATAGATCGCGCTCTCTATTATATATATATATATATATATATATATATATATATATATATATATATATATATATATATATATAAGCTGGAGGGCGGTACGGCACTCCTGGTGGCTAACGTAATAAAGCTTGCGGCAGCATGTTTCAATACCTTTATTGTGGCATTTTCGTCAGCTCTTTAAATATATATATATATATACACATACACACACACACACACACACATATACATATATATATATATATATTATATATATATATATAAACACATACATATATACACATACATGTACACACACACACACACAATAAAAACTAAACACAACAAACCACTAAATTCTTGGTACCACTCAGTGAGCATGCCATTGTACATTTAGAAGCTATAAAAGACACGTTCTGAAATGTTAGGAGCTCACTAATACAGAGCTATATACCTCACACACAATAGAGGGATTGTGTGATAAAACATGAACAGTTGGGAGGTTTAAAATATAGATGAGGCAAATGGTAATAATAGATATGAGTAAATAGTGCAGACGGATGTTACTCTTCTGAACTCGTCACACAGCAGATGGTGAAGTCCTTTGAAATCAAGGAAGTCAGCAATGTGGAAGGGTAGGAGATTACAGGTCAGAGAAAGTCCCCATCTTAGGCTCACGGAGACAAATAAAGGAATGCTGGAAAGAGTTAATACTCTATTCTGCCAGAGGCATGGACAGAGATCTCCTTGAATGCAAAGCCCAGTAAGGGACTGGAATTCATCTGTTAGGTGAAGAAGCCATTTCGGTTCCTCATGCCACAGAGATCCTTTAACTGAAAAGCTGTTCCCACCGATGAAAGAAAGAAAGCTTTTCTTGCTTCACTGTGCCCAAACTATTTTGTCGTTATAATTATTTTTTTGTAATTCTGTATTTGCTAATGTAATATATTTGTATGGGTTGCAACTGTAAACAGGCAAAACTAACACAAAACACTATTGGAAGACTACTGAAGATTAAAATATATGTCTACTCCAAAATCTATTTTTATTCAATAGCTATACTCTAGTAGTACCATTAGTTGTCATATACTGCAGTGCGGGCATTCCCAACCACGGTCCTCAAGGCACACCAACAGTGCATGTTTTAGTGATATCCAGGCTTCAGCACAGGTGACTTAATTAGTAGCTCAGTTATTTTGATTTAACCGTCTGTGCTGCAGCCTGGATATCACTAAAACCTGCATTGTTGGTGTGCCTTGAGGACCGTGGTTGGGAATGCCTGCTGTAGTGGGTAACCACCCACACCACAACACCACCACATCATTTTTACACTGCACAATGGGAACTTCCTGTCACACTGAAATGAGAGGGTTATTACAGATCCTTGAAACACTTGGCAGCCATAATCCGGGTCATCTGAACAGAGCCAGGAACAGAAATCACCTCCAGACGGTAAATAATAATGAGCAGCCATGGATTAATGCAAGAAAATTAAAATTAAATTACAGATAATAACTCTAATTTCCTTCTGAATTGCCATGGCAGTCATAATGAGTGGAATACACTGAATGATTAGATGAAAAAAAGATTGTGGGTTAAGCATAGATCAACACAGACCGTGCAAATAAAATGAAATACAATGATTTATTGAATAAGTGGGTTTTTCTGCAGACTGAGCATCAGCAAAAGATCCTGTCTGGTAAAGGTATGAAGAGATGACCAATTTCTTGCTTTGCACAGATTGGCAGCTGAGGCAGATCCCAGAAGGTTGTCTCCACCTTTGTGCAATGTGGATCATGTCCATTCTCCTTGTAAGTCTGTGCAATGATAGATCAGACATCTTGAAAAAAAAAAAAAAAAAAAAGTAAGGGGTTTATTTACAAAGCCTTGGGAGAGAGATAAAGTACCAGCCAATCAGCTCCTAACTGCCATGTTACATACTGTGTATGAGAAATGACTGTTACGATCTGGTTGGTTGGTACTTTATCTCTCTCCAAGGATTAGTAAATAAAACCCTATATTTGGACAGAGCACACCTTTGATAAAGTCCTACAGGGAGAAAAAAAAAAAAAGTTGGGCTCAAAGGTACATGAAAGACCACATAAAGATGCTTGCAGAAGGGTATCAATTTATTCTCTGCTTGAAAACAGAACACCACTAAGCACAGACACCTGACCTTTCAAAGTAAGCGAGAGGTAGGCTCTTGCCCAAGCAGTCATGAAAAAAAAAAATCAAAAACCTGTGGAATTGAAGCAGAAGCAGGATTCATCCTGTTTAGGTTATACCACAGACTGATTTTCTTTCAAATGCTACAGTCAACAGAGAAAACATTTTGTTTTCAAGCTACAAGCCGTACTACAATCCCACTGACATAGGCACCCGTGCAAATTCTCCACATTTTCCAAGCCTCTACAAACCATGGACAAGTAGACAAAAACAGAAGGTCTTGTATGACCCACGCCGATTCTTTCCCGATTTCCATAGCATCCATGGATTGAGAGAAAAAAATCCCCCCAAAAGATCACATACCCCAGCTGAAAGTTCCATGGCATTGACACAGCATTTGTTTTTTTGACCTTATGATCCCTGTGATAAGAATAGAACAGAGCAACCTTGGAGTTTGAGGTTCTCACCATCAGCTCCATTTGAGGAAGTCCAAACATGTGGACCATTAACTAGAAACATCTTTGTGCAAAGCCCGTTCTCCTGGATGTTTACCGTCTGCTACATTATTATATATGCCTCCCATGTAAAGCGCTGAACTATATTTCAATTTGCCTAAGACACAACTGGCAACATCTTGGTCTTCTGCTTCTTGTACCACCTTGCCAGTTTATGAAAGCAATTATTTGGTTGTTGGAACAGATTTTTGTACCTTAAAAAAGGTTAAAAATGCAAAAATCACATTCCGCACTGCCCACCTCTCCAAAATGTTTGCAAGCAACAGCCGTTCATTCTGGTGCCCGTGCCACCTCTGTAAGCAGAAGAGAGCCACAACCTACAGAGCAATAATCTATGGGGAGCACAATCCATTCTGGTTAATGGAAGATAACTCCATGATCAACTTAACAGTCTGTCCTGCCAACAACTTAGTGATAACCTTTCTATGTCTTATGATGTGATCTAAAGAAATGGAACACTGATCCCCCGAGTACTGTACACAGATCCAGTTTAGGGCACCTTGCCCACGTGGCAATGCCAACAGTGGATGAGAATATCCTCAGGAGAAAGAGACAGTTCTGTAGCAAAATGAGCTGTAGCTGGTATGCTGTATTCCGCAATTTGACCAACTGCTCCTCTGATAAAGATACACTGTATTGTACATGGTCTGTCTGAACGCCCAAGAAGTACAACTGTTGAAAAGGCACAAGATAATATTTTGCTTTATTGATGAATTAACTTTTGTTCAGGTAAATACGGCATCAGCCGAGCATCCTGTCTTTGGCAGTATGCTCTGACTTTCCTGACACAAGCATGTCTGCTAGATAAGGGCATACTGTGATGACCTGAGTCGTGACAGCAGCCATAACAGACACAGACACCTTGGTGAAAGGCCTTGGAGACGTAGATAGGCTGAATGCGAGATGAAAGGTGAAATGAAAGATTACCAAGTACTAAAAGAAAAATATCAGAGGAGATGTGACAGGACTGTGTTGAGCCTACAGATCTATGGACCATATTGATTCCACGAGCAAATTCCTTGCATAAATCAATGCATTGAGATGCATAAAACTCAAAGACTGTCCAGAAATCCTTTGATGACTTTTACAAGGCAGGGCTTTGAATAGAATCTGGAACCTAACCTCACCGTGCTGAAGAAACAGGAGAACACACTTCTCTTTCCAACAAAAACTGTAAACTACTCCATAATGCCCCCAATTCCACTGGGAAGGATGGAACCAGAGACTCCACAAAAATATTTCCTGTGGCTACCTAGTGAAATCCAACTTCTGCTGATGTTACAAAAATACCGATCTTGTCTGGTAAGAACTTCTGCTTTCTTTGAAATCCTGCCACCAATAGAACTGTGTAGAGGTTGTGCTAGAAAAGAGCCATTGAGATGCTTTTGGCCAGAGTTTAACATCCATAGCCCTGATGGGAAGAAAAAGACTACTTAGACACGCTGTCACAATACTACCAAAGGCATTGCTTCCCTGGCCACCAGCACTGTGCTTTCCTGAAAGGCTGGCAAGAGGAAGTTAAATGCTTTGCTCTCCTGTCCTGTGATGGGAATGACCTCTGGTGACCACAAAAAGCTGCATCCTCCTGGAAAGGATACGTGCAGTGAAGTCTTTTAACATAAAGCTGACATCTCTCCATCTGTTCACATTCATTTATATTTAAAACCCCGACTTTCCACTGGCATTCCAAGAGGGAATGCTGGAGAGAGGCAGTGATCGGAGTATCATCCATTCCTATGAATTTTTTTACATGTTCAAGAGTGAAATGACCTGGGATCTTCCCCACTTCCCATTTTCTCGCTGTGAGATGACCATTCAGGATCAATACTAGAACCTAGAAGGACCCACTGTCAGGCAGATACATCATACAGGAACACACTCATCTGTGATCCGTTTCTTTTCAGCCACATAGCACAGAAACCTTAGTGACAAATGAATACGGCATTGATCTCAACATCCAGGAAATCAATGGTTTAAACTGTTCAGGAAAGACATTTTCTCTTAGAGCTTTGTGTGTGGATTGTATTCCTCAGCCCACTCATAATCCTCAGACAAAGGCTTGTCACACGCTACTCAGACATGATTGTACTTGCTGCTATTCCTGCATTCAACAGGCCCTGAAAGAGTACAGATGAGGAAAAAGAATCACTAACTACGCACAGGAATGTGTTAAGATCGCATAGTTTAGGAGGACCAGCCTGGAATGGGTGCTCATTGGCTTCTTGGAGGTGGGTTCAGACTCCACGATGGCGGTCTGTGTAATAAATCCCTTGGAGCAGCTGAATGATGCACGCTTATCAGAAAAACTTCTGCCTCCCCATGCTGTAATCAGCATCATATGGGTCTGCACAATATGTGACACAGAAGCGAAGTCATGTGTTTCGACAGTTAGGGCAGCCGGAACATTTCCCAGGCCCTCATATATGGGCGCGGGTAGTGGGCAAATGTGGGGGCATTATCATTCCTGCCTGCAAAATCATTCAATCAGAAATGGCATTGCACACTGAAGGGGAGGGGGACCTGTTCCACATCTCTAGCCTGTCCATGGGATCCCAAAAGTGCATATACAGGACCCCACCGTTGTTCCTGTAAATAGCAACTATTGTCACCCCTGTCTCTGCACGCAGGGCAGCTTGGTCTGACAGGGAACAGGTGAACCACTAACTACATTCACACAAGATCCATCTGTCTCAGCTGTTAAGATAGGAAGGAGAGACACTAAGGGAAGCAGTAGTCACACTCTAGGGCATATACAATTAGCCGCGTAGTTTACAGCAAGGGGTAAAGTCTGGGTTTATTGCCTATCGCTCTTCAATTATTTTCATTTTACTAGCACGGTAAACCCCACGGGTCAGGCCATGTTAAATGCTGAAATCTATGGGTTTCCCTGTGTGTGAATTTTCCTTGCAATAAAACTGCGTAACATGCAGGTATGTAGGATTGAATAGGTGTGGCCTGTCAATTAGATATAGGGGAAACCCTGCAGCTAACTGGATATGCCCTTATGGGGGAGATGTATCAAGCTTTTAAAGAGTGGAGAAGTGGACAAGTTGCCCATAGCTACCATCAGCTTCCACCCATCATCAAAATGTACTTGCTAAATGCTGGCTAGAAGCTGATTAGATGCTGTGGGCAACATATCCATTCTTTAGGAGGCTTGGTACATCTCCCCATATACACATTCTAGAGGAAACTCCTCATCCTGTCTCTACTCAGCTGACTTGGGCGTTACTCTTTCATTAGGACGGACTTGGAGTGAAGTAAGAAAAATGTTCTAAAAATCAGTGGATCTGAAACTGGGTGCCTCAGGTTGGTGGTCCAGTATATAGGCAAAAATGAATCGTGGGGTGGGGGGAGGGGTTCCAGTTGGCCAGAAACCCCATGAATCGTGGGGTGGGGGGAGGGGTTCCAGTTGGCCAGAAACCCCACTTCCCTGCAGTCTGGCCAGTATAAAGGGTAGAATGGAGCCCTTAGCAACCTATCAGATTCTAGCTATTATCTTGCAGAAGGTGCTAGAAAAATGACAAGTAGAATCTGATTGGTTGCTATAGGCAACATCTCCACTTCTAGCAACCCACAATTTGGTAAAAATATCCCCAAGTCATGTGTCTGTGGATCTGAGTGCGCAATCATCGCACCAGAGAGAGAATCTGGTACTTGGCTTACCGGGATCATTGGGCCTGCGTATATCTGATGTACTGTATTACATACACTGCACTTTGTTTTGGGCAGACTATAGTTTAATACATGCTAATTATCCATCCTTCATGCTGGTGACAGTCACTCTAAAATCAAACATTTGGAAACCCCTCATTTACCCATGCAGTACCAAATTAAAATTATAGTAAATGAGCAAAACCAGCGCTGGTGACTGGCAATTTTTTAAATGTGGACAAACAGAAGCGCAATCCAATCCACCACCACATAAAGATGACAGGTTCGCATAATTTTTCCAATTTACTGTTTGTTTTTTAGCTCTGAATATCTCAAAAAGAAACTTTTGACCTAGGACTGCAGTGAAAGAAATGGCACCACTCTAGGGCACTGCGATTCAGGAGAGCCTGGGAACCACTGCTATAAAATATTATATTGTTTATTATCACTTTTACGTCAGAGCCACAAACATTACCTGCTTTGATTGAAAGTGTAAATCTTCAGTCGGCAATGGCTGTACTTTTGAAGGATTTTCTTGGTGTCTTCATCAGTGTTAAAGGAATTCATCAGAACGAGGGGGACGTCTGTGTTGTACGTTGTGTTCAAGTGCTTGGGTGGCAACAATATAAAATGTTACACAACGTTAGAAGCATTGCAAACTAGCAGCACAAAATGATACATGCACAGAGCACAGTAAGAGTATACTTTTAGCTGCAGTGAAGTATAGTAATACTAAGACAATAATAGAACATCTGTTTATTTATAGAGCTCCTCCATTGCTAAATTTATCAGCATATTTACAAAAGTTGAGTTTCCTGTAAGTGCAGTCAACTATTCTGTATCAGGGAATGTTATTCTCTAGTCTAAATACATCTTCACATTCTACATCCTACAATACATGTCTATTTTATGTGTTACAGTTTTTGTATATCTACACACACTGTTTTAGTATAATCATAAAGGTGACATAAAATGATACTGCACCCCTGCTCCAACTGTCTCACAGGAGTGTGGCATAAAAATGTTGATTTTGCGGTTTTGCATCAATGTCTTAACTAACTCTAATCCGAAACCTCACCCCCTAGCATCAGTTCATATCGGCTGTCTGTAAACATTCCCAATGACAATATTCTGCATTCTGAACGTATACGGTCTCAAAAAAAAATATCCTATTACCTCTTAAATCTTCACTCACCTCTATTTGTTTCACAGTGAGATCAAGGAAGGTATTCTCATTTCGGACTCCTATCAGGCTTTTGGGGCCTTTACAGCCCATGCTGGTTCCCAATCCGCCATTAAGTTTGACTACAACCAGCTTATTCAGGACAGATGTGATGTTATCTGGAAGACCTCTCGCTTTCATCTTCTCATAGGGCTGAATCTTGAAGAAACAAAGAAGAATGGATTTGTGACAACTCCCTGGTAGTATCAGGACATACTTCATGTTCTAGATAAGCAACATGTGGTTCTATCATTTCCCACTTCAACTACTAAATATTTGGCTTGTTAACAGGCATTGGTGATGTCGTCAGCTACAGCCACGTGCACCGGGCTGCCAAAGAAATCTAATGCGTCATATCACGAGTGGGAATACCCCCGGTTTGTCGGGATTTCAGGGGTCGGTATTTCTCCGGCTGTCGGGATTCCGGCATCGGTCTCCTGAACGCTGGGATCCCCACAGCCAATATATTAACTGCATCCCGTACAAAATCAACTAGGATATTACTTCAGCAGCTTTCCTTGATCCATGTCTTCATGTAAGCAACAAATGAAATATCTCCACTGGAAAACTAAAATCGTTGGAAATCCCCAAACTTAGAAGAGACCAATTTGTACCGTAAAACACATTCAGATTTAAAAGGTGTATACTTGGCTGAATGAGGAGTCTTTTCATCCACAAGCTGGCATGCTGGACCAGAGCTTTACTAATACAAAATTCAGTGTACAGACTGTCCATCTGCATTTGGGTATATATAAGTGTGTATATAGTTATGATTTAGATGAATGTACTGGAGCACAGCTTTTGTGTGTACTGGCCAGAACTGAACCCAACTCCACAAGCTGCCACCATATAAAAATATATTTTACTAGAAGGAGTGGTAGACATAATAAAATAATAAACTTAGCACCAAGATTCCCAAGTTCTCATATATAGTTATAATGTAATCTTGTTTATACACATATTTTATTTGTTCAGTGGATCTTCCATTCCTCTTTACGTTCTTTCCAACACCAGGACGCCCATGGCTCACGCAGCCTCCCAGCATAAACACAATGATGTGTTGTATAGAAAGAGGAGACTTTCTAGGATGTTGAACTGCATGGAAATTAAAGGGCAAGCTCACAATACTATATACACAGCCTCTCCCTTCCATCACAGGAATTCTCACACTCAGGCACTTTACTGTGCTCGGAAGTCTCAGTATTACATGGAGAGAATGGAACTACATGGCGGCCGCAGGGCATTGGGAGTAACTCGTTAAACTGGATCATTTCATTGCGCAGAGGACGTTAAGTGTCTGTTCGTAGAGCATGAACTGTTATTTTCCGATCGGTTAGCCAGAAAACACAACATTTATATTTGACGAATGTCTGTAGAGCTGTTGCAAAATCCTACAAATATTTATTTAATCATACATCCACTTAATGACACACTGTTGTACAGACCTATCACACCTTCCAGCAGTGTAGGAATCTGTATCCAGAGTGAGCCTGAGAGTTTGCCCAGCGCTGTAACAATGCAACGGTACACAAAATCATGACTTGTACCTACACACCCCAGTTGTTGCAGCCTTCTATATGGCATAATGATCCCTTAATAGCATATTGGGGGTAATTCCAAGTTGATCGCAGCAGCAAGTTTGTTAGCAATTGGGCAAAACCATGTGCACTGCAGGGGGGGGCAGATATAACATTTGCAGAGAGAGTTAGATTTGGGTGGGTTATTTTGTTTCTGTGCAGGGTAAATACTGGCTGCTTTCGTTTTACACTGCAATTTAGATTGCAGATTGAACACACCCCACCCAAATCTAACTCTCTCTGCACATGTTACATCTGCCCTTCCTTCAGTGTACATGGTTTTGCCCAACTGCTAATAAATTTGCTGCTGTGATCAACTCAGAATTACCCCCATTGTCCATGACAATATCAGGCTTTTATACAAGTGATGGATCTCCAAGGTGACTTCATAATATCTGTATTCATTTACAGTACCTGGTGCTTTATTCCAGGGCTTCACATCAGAGGTCACCACTTACAGATAATATACTGATGTGTGTGTTTATGGTTTTGGGGTCTAGTTAGGGGCGAAGAGAGCAGGGTGAAGTCTGGTACTAAGTACCTGAGCCCAGGCTTGTCTAAGGGGCCCTGCAGGTGCCTGGGCCAGCTGTGGAGAAGGAGAAATTGTCCCACTGCCAGGCACTTTGCTGCTAGAAATTTATTTCCCAGAGTGGTTGTGGCCATGCCACCTGTATTATCAAGGCCAACCGTATGCCTTGGCTTCTCTGGTTCTATTCAGCGACCTAAACGAAGGCGATTCTCCAGCATTTTAGGTGGAGAAAGCCTAAAATATATTTTCTCTATATTTAGTATTTAGAGAAAAGTGTGGAGAGATCGATTTTTCCACCTTTAAGTTTGTGCACAGTCCTGCAGCCCACATGGGCTTCAGTGGAGGATGCACAAACAATATGTATAAAGCATAAACATAACGTCATCTCTGGATCTCGTTATATCTACCAGCACTGGACAAAAGCAGGAAGAGACGATTCCATACCTGCTTTCACCCACAGTGCTTCACGCTGCTGGCTCCACCATTGCGCTGTGATCAAGGGAATTTATATAGTCCTCCTTCACAAATGCAAAAGATGGCAGAAAAAAGGGCACATCCGGCTCCTCTTATCCTCGCTGGGACAGACCATTACGGCAAGGCAAGTTTTTATTTTTTACTAAAGAAAAAATCAGTACAATGCAACGGTATATGCTGGCACTATATACTGTAAGTAACTGTTTAAAAAAAAAAAAAAGGTTAGACTTCATCTTGCTGCGGCTATAAATGTATTCACATGTGGCTTCATGCTTTTTTAAAACTGATAGTGAGCAACAACATTTTAGGATTCCAAAATCCGTTCTGATTGCTTTAATAAACAGTTATCACAAACAAAACTAATTTTAATTTTGCTTCAGAGCGCTTGTTGAGTAAATACAATGGATGAAGTCATTTTGTGGAGTGAATCAATACTGTATTCATAAGACTGCATCCTAAGAACGCCGTAGGAGTCAGAGACATCTTCTGTTATTGTCACTGGTTCTCATGACTAGCCATGCAGATACAACTGGTGCCCACTGTAGCACTGTAGCAAACAAACACCTTGCCTTTAACTAGCTCTAAAAAAAAAATATCTGTGTCAAAGCAGGGAGATTTAATTTCCTGCTAATTACAAAACATTTCACAATCATAAGTGAGTGGTAAAAAAATAAAATAAAAGAAAAATTAAATGAATGAGAGGTCATACCAACTCCAACTGTCATGTGGAACTGTACCAACACAGGAGTCTCAAGACTTCAGGAAAGTCTATTTGTCAGGATTCTGCACGCTCAGAAAATAAATGAGTGCACAGCTAAAATAAAATAATACATATAGGGGGACTTAATATTATCTTGCTTGTGGAGATAGACAGATAGACCGATAATACATACACACACGAGTGGCATGTACTGCATAATGCACTTACTGACCCCATTGCCCTACATAACAAGGATAATGGACACCACTATCATCTACAAACAACAAACAGTCGGTGGCACTGAGGGATAAAGAACAGGACACAAGATCACCAGGTAGCAAAAGCCAGCAAAAAAAAAACAAATAGATATCTCCTACTGCGCACTCAGGAGCTACAAATGATAAATTATGTGGACACGTTCACCTAACGTGCTATAAAACTGATAGACAAAAGGAAATATACACAATTCACCGCATGCGCTCACATCTAATGAACAATCTAAATTCCTTATACTTAGATGGCAAAAGCCAGCGTTTTGATGCTGGCGCATTTTCATCAGTATTGCCTTGATGAAAATGCGCCAGCACTGAAATGTGTGTGTGTGTATATATATATATATATATATATATATATATATATATTATATAACATAATATATACACACACACAAAAGTGTAGGAGTATTTAGAGCATGATCATGGTTGGAGGTCATGTGAATAGCAAATATTTAATGTTAGCAGTTTGTAATCTTTTCTGGTGATGCAACCAAGTACTGGCTCTCTAATTTTCATGTTCATCCACTTACAAAACATATCTGAAGAATAATTAACTATATAAACCTTGATCATTGTCCCCTTATGTGTATGAATCAAAAGGCTAAAAAAAAACAAAAAAACAACTGATCATGTCATTTTACAGACTGTTCGAAGCATGACAAGGGCTGGTTAGCTGGTATACTTTGGGGGAGATTTATCAAAGCGGGATACGGTCATTAGGTCGACCACTATTGGTCGACATGGTCACTAGGTCGACATGAGGTGTTTTTTTTTTTTAAAAATTTGACCTTTTTCATACTTTACGATCCACGTGGACTACGATTGGGAATAGTAACCTGTGCCAAGCGCAACGGTAGCACAGCGAGGCACCTTGCCCAAAGCATAACGAGTGAAGCGAGCCATGTGAAGGGACACTGTGCACTAACTCGGGTCCCCGTCACTTTACGAATAAAACACCAAAAAAAAGTTTAAAAAAAAATATGTCGACCTAGTGCATGTTGACCAATAGTGTCAACCTAAGTCTGGTCCCTAATGACCCATACCCATCAAAGCTTGGAGACCGATAAATGGGTCTATGTACTAAGCCTTGGTGAGAGATAAAGTGGATGGAAATAAAGTACCAGCCAATCAGCTCCTAACTGCCATGTTAAAGGCTGTGTCTGAAAAATGACAGCTTGGAGCTGGTTGGTTGGTAGTTTATCTCCGTCCACTTTATAGCTCTCCAAGGCTTAGTAAATAGACAGCACAGTATCAACCAAATAGCTCCTAACTGATTACAGCCTGTAAAATGACAGAAGGCCATTGGTCAGTACTTTATCTCGCTCCAAACTTTGATACATCTCCACCTCTAGTACAATTAACTTTAAGGTGATTTTCATAGGGAAACATGAATAAGTTTTGACAGTTTTTCCAAAAGTCCCCACAATCAGCACTCCAGGTTTTCAGCGTTGCCTCTGGAAATGTTACAGTTATTAGAAGGGAAATTCCACCTATTTTAGTACTTTGGGTTTTACAAGTTGAAAATGATTACAAGAAGAATATTTCAAATTTAGATGCTTATGTTTCAAAATTCATATATACCCATAAAGAAAATACAGGTGCAAAAGCTCAGACTGCCAACATTTAAATATTATTTTCCCAAGACCCAGCATTTGGCAGGCGGACAGGCGCACCTACGCTGTGAAATATGCCTCAGTCCAGACAAACCTTTAGGGCACAAAGGGGGATATTTCTCAAAGCTTGAAGAGAGATAAGAACCAATCAGCTAACGCTCATTTTATTGGCGGTTTGAAAAAATAAGAATTTACTCACCGGTAATTCTATTTCTCGTAGTCCGTAGTGGATGCTGGGAACTCCGTAAGGACCATGGGGAATAGCGGGCTCCGCAGGAGACAGGGCACTCTAAAAGAAAGATTCGGTACTATCTGGTGTGCACTGGCTCCTCCCTCTATGCCCCTCCTCCAGACCTCAGTTAGGGAAACTGTGCCCGGAAGAGCTGACACAACAAGGAAAGGATTTGGAATCCCGGGTAAGACTCATACCAGCCACACCAATCACACCGTACAACTCGTGATACTATACCCAGTTAACAGTATGAATAACAACTGAGCCTCACGAAAAGATGGCTCATAACAATAACCCTTTAGTTAGGCAATAACTATATACAAGTATTGCAGACAATCCGCACTTGGGATGGGCGCCCAGCATCCACTACGGACTACGAGAAATAGAATTACCGGTGAGTAAATTCTTATTTTCTCTGACGTCCTAGTGGATGCTGGGAACTCCGTAAGGACCATGGGGATTATACCAAAGCTCCCAAACGGGCGGGAGAGTGCGGATGACTCTGCAGCACCGAATGAGCAAACTCAAGGTCCTCCTCAGCCAGGGTATCAAACTTGTAGAATTTTGCAAATGTGTTTGAACCCGACCAAGTAGCAGCTCGGCAAAGCTGTAAAGCCGAGACCCCTCGGGCAGCCGCCCAAGAAGAGCCCACCTTCCTCGTGGAATGGGCTTTTACTGATTTAGGATGCGGCAGTCCAGCCGCAGAATGTGCAAGTTGAATCGTGCTATAGATCCAGCGAGCAATAGTCTGCTTTGAAGCAGGAGCACCCAGCTTGTTGGGTGCATACAGGATAAATAGCGAGTCAGTTTTCCTGACTCTAGCCATCCTGGAAACATAGATTTTCAGGGCCCTGACTACGTCCAGCAACTTGGAATCCTCCAAGTCCCGAGTAGCCGCAGGCACCACAATAGGGTGGTTCAAATGAAACGCTGATACCACCTAGGAAGAAATTGGGAACGAGTCCTCAATTCCGCCCTATCCATATGGAAAATCAGATAAGGGCTTTTACATGAGAAAGCCGCCAATTCTGATACACGCCTGGCCGAAGCCAAGGCCAACAGCATGACCACTTTCCGCGTGAGATATTTTTGCTCCACGGTTTTAAGTGGCTCAACCAATGCGACTTTAGGAAATCCAACACCACGTTGAGATCCCAAGGTGCCACTGGAGGCACAAAAAGGGGCTGAATATGCAGCACTCCTTTTAACAAAAGTCCGAACTTCAGGCAGGGAAGCCAGTTCTTTTTGGAAGAAAATAGACAGAGCCAAAATCTGGACCTTAATGGAACCCAATTTTAGGCCCATAGTCACCCCTGACTGTAGGAAGTGCAGAAATCGACCCAGCTGAAATTCCTCCGTTGGGGCCTTCCAGGCCTCACACCAAGCAACATATTTCCGCCATATGCGGTGATAATGTTTTGCGGTCACATCCTTCCTAGCTTTAATCAGCTTAGGAATGACTTCCTCCGGAATGCCCTTTTCCTTTAGGATCCGGTGTTCAACCGCCATGCCGTCAAACGCAGCTGCGGTAAGTCTTGGAACAGACAGGGCCCCTGCAGTAGCAGGTCCTGTCTAAGAGGCAGAGGCCAAGGGTCCTCTGAGATCATTTCTTGAAGTTCTGGGTACCAAGCTCTTCTTGGCCAATCCGGAACAATGAGTATAGTTCTTACTCCTCTCCTTCTTAGTATTCTCAGTACCTTGGGTACGAGAGGAAGAGGAGGGAAACATATAAACCGACTGGTACACCCACGGTGTCACTAGAGCGTCCACAGCTATCGCCTGAGGGTCCCTTGACCTGGCGCAATATCTTTTTAGCTTTTTGGTGAGGCAGGACGCCATCATGTCCACCTGTGGCCGTTCCCAACGGTTCACAATCAGCTGGAAGACTTCTGGATGAAGTCCCCACTCTCCCGGGTGGAGGTCGTGCCTGCTGAGGAAGTCTGCTTCCCCGTTGTCCACTCCCGGAATGAACACTGCTGACAGTGCTATCACGTGATTCTCCGCCATCAAAGAATCCTTGTGGCTTCTGCTATTGCTACCCTGCTTCTTGTGCCGCCCTGGCGGTTTACATGGGCGACCACTGTGATGTTGTCTGACTGAATCAGAACCGGTTGTTTTTGAAGCAGGGGTTCTGCTTGACCCAGGGCGTTGTAAATGTCCCTTAGTTCCAGAATATTTATGTGTAGGGAAGTTTCCTGACTTGACCATTGTCCTTGGAAGTTTCTTCCCTGGGTGACTGCCCCCCAACCTCGGAGGCTTGCACCCGTGGTCACCAGGACCCAGTCCTGTATGCCGAATCTGCGGCCTTCGAGCAGATGAGCACTCTGCAGCCACCACAGCAGAGACACCCTGGCCCTCGGGGACAGGGTAATTAAACTATGCATCTGGAGATGCGATCCGGACCACTTGTCCAACAGATCCCATTGGAAGATTCCTGCATGGAATCTGCCGAAGGGACTTGCTTCGTAAGAAGCTACCATCTTTCCCAGGACTCGCGTGCAGTGATGCACCAACACCTGCTTTGGTTTCAGGAGGTCCCTGACCAGAGATGATAATTCCTGGGCCTTCTCCTCCGGGAGAAATTCTTGTTCTGTGTCCAGAATCATGCCCAAGAACAGCAGACGCGTCGCAGGAATCAGCTGCGACTTTGGGATATTCAGAATCCCGCCATGCTGATGCAGCACTTCCTGAGATAGTGCCACGCCGACTAGCAACTGCTCCTTGGACCTCGCCTTTATAAGGAGATCGTCCAAGTACGGAATAATCATGACTCCCTTCTTTCGGAGGAGCATCATCATTTCGGCCATTACCTTGGTGAATACCCACGGTGCCGTGGACAGACCAGACGGCAACGTCTGGAATTGGTAATGACAGTCCTGTACCACAACCTTGAGGTACTTTGAACTTGAACTTTTTTATATAAATGTTCAAGGATTCTAAATGTAGAATGGGTCTCACCGAACCGTCTGGTTTCGGTACCACAACATTGTGGAATAGTAACCCCGTCCCTGTTGAAGGAGGGGTACCTTGATTATCACCTGCTGAAGATACAGCTTGTGAATTGCCGCCAGTACTACCTCCCTTTCTCTGAGGTCAGCAGGCAAGGCTGATTTGAGGTAACGGCGAGGGGGAGTCGCCTCGAACTCCAGCTTGTATCCCTGTGATACTACTTGCAGAACCCAGGGATCCATCTGTGAGCGAGCCCACTGGTCGCTGAAGGTCCGGAGACGCGCCCCCACCGCACCTGGCTCAGCCTGTGGAGCCCCAGCATCATGCGGTGGACTTAGAGGAAGCGGGGGAAGATTTTTGATCCTGGGAACTGGCTGTCTGGTGCAGCCTTTTTCCTTCTTCCCTTACCTCTGGCAGAAAGGAAGCGCCTTTGACCCGCTTGCTTTTCTGAGGCCGAAAGGACTGTACCTGATAATACGGTGCTTTCTTAGGCTGTTAGGGAACCTGAGGTAAAAATTTTGACTTCCCAGCTGTTGCTGTGGATACGAGGTCCGAAAGACCATCCCCAAACAATTCCTCACCCTTATAAGGTAGAATCTCCATGTGCCTTTTAGAATCAGCATCACCTGTCCACTGCCGGGTCCATAATACCCTCCTGGCAGAAACGGACATTGCATTAATTCTGGATGCCAGCCTGCAAATATCCCTCTGTGCATCCCTCATATATAAGACGATGTCTTTAATATGCTTTATAGTTAGCAAAATAGTATCCCTGTCGAGGGTAACACTATTATCTGACAGGGTATCAGACCACGCTGCAGCAGCACTACATCTCCATGCTGAGGCAATTGCAGGTCACAGTATAGTACCTGAGTGTGTATATACAGACTTCAGGATTTCCTCCTGCTTTCTATCAGCAGGCTCCTTCAAGGTGGCCGTATCCTGAGACGGCAGTGCCACCTTTTTTGACAAACGTGTGAGCGCCTTATCCACCCTAGGGGATATCTCCCAACGTGACCTATACGCTGGCGGGAAAGGGTACGCCATCAGTAACTTTTTAGAAATTACCAGTTTCTTATCGGGGGAAACCCACGCTTCTTCACACACTTCATTCAATTCATCTGATGGGGGAACAAAACACTGGCTGCTTTTTCTCCCCAAACATAAAACCCCTTTTTAGTGGTACTTGGGTTAATGTCAGAAATGTGGAACACATTTTTTTATTGCCGAAATCATGCAACGGATGCCCCTAGTGGATTTTGTATATGTCTCAACCTCGTCGACACTGGAGTCAGACTCCGTGTCGACATCTGTGTCTGCCATCTGAGGTAGCGGGCGTTTTTGAGCCCCTGATGGCCTTTGAGACGCCTGGGCAGGCGCGGGCTGAGAAGCCGGCTGTCCCATGGCTGTTACGTCATCCAGCCTTTTATGTAAGGAGTTGACACTGTCGGTTAATACCTTCCACATATCCATCCACTCTGGTGTCGGCCCCGCAGGGGGCGACATCACATTTATCGGCATCTGCTCCGCCTCCACATAAGCCTCCTCATCAAACATGTCGACACAGCCGTACCGACACACCGCACACACACAGGGAATGCTCTGACTGAGGACAGGACCCCACAAAGTCCTTTGGGGAGACAGAGAGAGAGTATGCCAGCACACACCACAGCGCTATTTAACCAGGGATTTACACTAATAGAAAGTGATTTATCCCTATAGCTGCTTTTTTATATACAGTTTGCGCCTAAATTTAGTGCCCCCCCCTCTCTTTTTAACCATTTGAGCCTGGAAACTGCAGGGGAGAGCCTGGGGAGCTGTCTTCCAGCTGCACTGTGAAGAGAAAATGGCGCCAGTGTGCTGAGGGAGATAGCCCCGCCCCTTTTTCGGCGGACTTCTCCCGCTCTTATAATTGTATTATGGCAGGGGATTTTTACACATATATAGCTTATTAGGCTATATTATGTGTTGTTTGCCAAAGTTAAGGTACTCTAATTGCAGCCCAGGGCGCCCCCCCCCAGCGCCCTGCACCCATCAGTGACCGGAGTATGTGGTGTGCATAGGGAGCAATGGCGCACAGCTGCAGTGCTGTGCGCTACCTTAATGAAGACCGAAGTCTTCAGCCGCCGATTTCCAGGACGTTCTTCTTGCTTCTGGCTCTGTAAGGGGGACGGCGGCGCGGCTCCGGGACCAGACGACCGAGGCTGGGCCTGTGTTCGATCCCTCTGGAGCTAATGGTGTCCAGTAGCCTAAGAAGCCCAAGCTAGCTGCAAGCAGGTAGGTTCGCTTCTTCTCACCTTAGTCCCTCGTAGCAGTGAGTCTGTTGCCAGCAGATCTCACTGAAAATAAAAAACCTAACAAATACTTTCTTTTCTAGGAGCTCAGGAGAGCCCCTAGTGTGCAACCAGCTCGGGCCGGGCACAGATTCTAACTGAGGTCTGGAGGAGGGGCATAGAGGGAGGAGCCAGTGCACACCAGATAGTACCTAATCTTTCTTTTAGAGTGCCCAGTCTCCTGCGGAGCCCGCTATTCCCCATGGTCCTTACGGAGTTCCCAGCATCCACTAGGACGTCAGAGAAATGACTGTTTATGAGCTGATTGGTTGGTGCTTTATTTCTCCACAAGTTTTGATAAATATCCCCCAAAGTGACAACATGATATAGACGCTATATATTATTAAAATATGCCCACTGTGTGAAAGAATATATTTCACTGAATATAATAACATTCACAAAACCACACAGAGAAGCGATACTTTGTAGTAGTACGTTTTATAAAATAATAAAAACATAACTAATCTAACAAAAAAATAAAGTTAGACTCTGAGAAAAAACATGCATCACCGCACAGCAAATAGTGCATACAATGTGTTCCATTTACCTCACCAGGGCCGAAACTAGGATCTTCAGCGCCCGGGGCAAGGCAGTAATTCTCCCCCCCCCCCCCAAAAAAAAAAAAAAAAAAAAAATATATATATATATATATATATATATATATATATACACCTAAATAAAATAAAACTAAATTATAATAAAAATACAAATTAACAGAAAAAATCCAAAAAGGCATGGATGTATGGCAGGTGTATAATGTACAGCAATGAGTACACTGCCATCCCTCTATCACAGACACTAGTGCAGCATATGATACGAGGACAGTACACTGAAAGTTGATGGAGGCAGCTGCTGCCAGGCATGGGTGTATGGCAGGTGTATAATGTACAGCAATGAGTATGTTAGAGGGATGGCAGTGTACTCATTGCTGTACATTATACACCTGCTATACACCCATGCCTGGCAGCAGCTGCCTCCATGCACTGTCAGTGTACAGTCCTCATATCATATGCTGCACTAGTGTCTGTTACTATCACAGACAGTAGTGCAGCATATGATATGAGAACTGTACACTGACAGTGCATGGAGGCAGCTGCTGCCAGGCATGGGTGTATGGTGCAATTAACTGACCTGGAGATGCTGCTCATTACACGGCAGGTGTGCCTGCCCCGCCAGCTGGAACTTGTAGTGTGCCCCCCATCCACCGGTGTTATATAATGCACGAATGCGGCAGCTGCCTACCTCTGGCCCTCGGTGTCTCTCCTCCTCACGCTGGCTGCGCAGGCCCGGTGAGCAGTCCTCACGCACAGCCGACTGCTGTTCATCGCACCCGGCTCTTCCTGCACTCCTGCTCGCTGCACACGAAGCCCGGAGTGAGCCCAGGGCAGCCGATGCTGATTGGCTGCTGTCATCACCCAGGCCCGGGGCGTCACTGCGGAGGCTCTCCCAGGCAGCGGCTGACAGTCAGTGCCCGGTGCTGGGCTGGCCGTGGCGCAGTGTAAACTGTGCGCCAGTCTCAGCAGTTTATTCAGTCCAGTGCATCCGGCTCCTTGCAGCCGCAGGAGGAGGGGGGGTGTTAAGGAGTTAAAGTGACTGTCCTGGCGCCCCCTCTGATCCAGCCCAGGGTCATGCGCCCCCCTAGCCCCCAGCCCCCCCCAGTTACAGCCATGTTCACCCATTCCGCTTTATAAGCATATCAACCTACATTGCTACTCCATGAGGGCCCGTACAAGTGTGGGGTGTTTCTGGCAATACATACCAGTGATGTAATGTCGCCTTTCCACTGCATATTTCTACACTTAGAGGATTACATTTCCTTATTCCACTAGGTCGGAGTTATACTAGAAATCTTTTGAGCTATACTAGAAATCTGTTTTTTTTTCACACCTTGATAAATATACCCCTTAGACTTAGTTTGTCGATTTTCGAAGTGATCCACTGCTTTCTTATGTGCATGGATTACTCCTGTACAAATAAAATATAAGACCTTATTTGCTCTGATTTTGTTATTTCAAGTTAATCAGGATATATTTCAACGTTAGGTTCCCAGTGTAATATCTAGGGCTCGTTAAAAAGCACTGCCTTCTACTGCAAGGTGTTACATCACTGACTCTGGAGGATAAACAATTGCCCCTGACCAGGGAGAAGTGCCCATATGGGACAGTTAACATTATGTTTGCAGCAATTGATGAATGGCTCGCACAGAAACATTCCCAAATTTCATCAGGATGTTTAAAAACATAGGTTGGCCATAGATGATGAAAATGACAGTGCACACACCCTTAGTGACATCATATGCCTGCTTTGGAGCAGCTGTGACCATTTACAACTACTTGGATCTCATCCTACTGAGGTAACCAGGCAATTCCGAAGGTGAGTGTTCGTGTTTGGACTCAGCTTAATAAAAGAACTGGTGGTATGCAAGGAGTGAAGCCTTTACCAAAGGAATATTGAATCATTAAAATATGTATCTTTAAGAGTAAAACATGTTTATTAGTCTGGTATATGCTCCAGAAACCTAATCTGCCATGAAGGGTACAGAACGGGACATTACGGTAATTCGCAATTCTCACAGGAACCGAAGTGTATCAGTCAGTCATCAACACTGTAGCTGAGCTCACAAGACCCCTGCAGCTGTGCAAACTAAACGCAAGACCTTTAAGGTAATATATTTCCATAAAGGAACATTTTACCTTTACCCTTCAATATGCTCATCAGACAGGCAGAATTTATTTTTTCAAATAAAAAAAGTATTGTTTCTCTACGTTGGCTTACACTCATACCTCACAAACTGTTTGCAGTGCAGTGGTACCTCACAAACTGTGCCGCCTGTGGGCTAAATTCCGAGAAATGGTGGAATTATTTCATGGATACACCTTCTATATTAGGGGGTCCGGACCAGAGGCGGAACTACCGCCAGTGCAACCAGTGCGTTGCACTGGGGCCCGCCTCTGTCCAGGGGCCCAAAGCATGTAATGAGTCAAACTGACTCATTACATGCCGCTGTGCGCTGCGGGCAACCGCTGCCCGCAGCGCACAGCCGCCCAGAGAGGAGAGGAGAGGAGCAGCGGTACGGGGGAAGGAGGAGGAGGGAGGCTGAGGAGGGAGCCGCAGCAGCGCTTTGTTACTGGTTGAGGCGCTGCTGCTGCTCCTCTGCTTCACTATAGGCTGTCTTCCGAGAACAGCCTATAGTGAAGCAGAGGGGTAGCAGCAGCAGCACCTCCACCAATAACACAGCGCTGCTGCGGCTCCCTCCTCCACCTCCCTCCTCCTCCTTCTCTCCTGCCCGGGAATCGTGAGTGACCAGAAGCTGCACCGAGAAGCCTGAGCCAGCGGAGAGGGTAAGTATAATTCTTCTTTCTTTCTTTGTTTCCGTCTTTCTTGGGACTGTCTGCCGCAAAGTGTAAAAAGGGGGAATCTGCCTGCCGCAATGTGTAAAAAGGGGGAATCTGCCTGCCGCAATGTGTAAAAAGGGGGAATCTGCCTGCCGCAATGTGTATAAAGGGGGAATCTGCTTGCCGCAATGTGTAAAAATGGGGAATCTGCTTGCCGCAATGTGTAAAAATGGGGAATCTGCTTGCCGCAATGTGTAAAAATGGGGAATCTGCTTGCCGCAATGTGTAAAAAGGGGGAATCTGCTTGCCGCAATGTGTAAAAAGGGGGAATCTGCCTGCCGCAATGTGTAAAAAGGGGGAATCTGCCTGCCGTAATGTGTAAAAAGGGCACGCTGTCTGCCGTTATGTGTAAAAAGTGTACGCTGTCTGCCGCTATGTGTAACAAGGGGACGCTGTCTGCCGTTATGTGTAAAAAGGGGACGCTGTCTGCCGTTATGTGTAAAAAGTGCACGCTGTCTGCCGTAATGTGTAAAAAGGGGGACGTTGTCTGCCGTAATGTGTAAAAAAGGGACGCTGTCTGCCATAATTTGTAAAAAGAGGAATCTGTCCGCCGTAAGGTGTAAAAGGGTCTCTACCTGGTGTAGTGGTGCTACTGTGCGGCGTAATTTGAATAATGGAGACTACTGTGCACCGTTTTATGAATTGGTATTATTTTGTGGCCACACCCCTTCTCCACGAAGCCACGCCACTATGTATTTTTGCGCGCGCCTATGGCGCGTACTGCCCCTGTTTTGCATGCAGGGGTGGGGCTCCGATGCCGTTTCTTGCACACAGTGCTAAAATGTCTAGTTACGGCACTGTTGCTAGGTATCCATTTCTCTGGCCCTGAGCAGGTCCCCCTCACCAGATACTCTCCAGGGGTGAGGGGGTGGACTTGGATGGGATGGGGGGGGTGGGCAAAGCATTTTGTCGCACCCGGGCCCACCGCTCGCTAGTTCCGCCACTGGTCCGGACTGTAGGTCAATATACATTAGGTTGACACAGTCATTAGAACGACCCCATTTGGTCGACAGGCAGAAGGTCAATATGGACAAAAGGTCAACATTTGAAAAGTCTACACTGGAAAAGGTCAACAGATTCAAAAGGTGGACAGATTCATATGGACGACAACAATGGTCCATACGTTTTTTGGTATTATTTTTTACTTTTTTATGTTTTTGGACTTTTTCCTTCCATGCCTATCCGTATCACAAATCATAACCTTTAGTAAGCTTGTGGCGAACGAAGCGGAATGAGACACAGTGCCCGCAAGCGTGCCCACGAGGAGATACATTTCTACAATTGGTGGTCAGAGATGAAAAACCTATCCACACTAACCCCAAAAATGCAAAAGAATTGTGTTTCCCATTGTCACGTCGACCTTTTGACCATGTTGACCTGTCCCAGTGTCGACCTTTCATATGCCGACTTTTTGTCCATGTCGACCGAATGACTGCAGACCTACTGAATGTAGAGGTCATATACCACACGCCTATATTAGAGTGTAGCTTTAGTCACCCAAACAAAAAACACAAAGGGAGCGATTCACTACCCCGTTAATGGCTCCGGTCCAGTCTGTCTGCCCTCCCATAGAACGGAGTCATTAACTTATTATTCTAATCGGTCACTCGCTTAAAGCTGGGTACACACCTGGCCGACGACCTATCTGACGATTGGTTAGTGCATACACACTTCCTAATGGTCAGCCCGTCATCTGACATCACAACTGGGCGGGCATTTGAGATGTCAGTCACTAGCGGTCCCTGCAGCAAGTTTACAGCCGACTGTACACACAGCCAGATGCGCAGATATATCTCTAGATACATTGAACATCGGCTGTGCTGCAGGACGTGATAGATCTGTGAACACATATCGGGGGTACATACCCGGCGACCAGCTTGCGATATATCGCCCAATCGAATGAATGCCCGATATATTGCTCAGTGTGTACCCCGCTTAAGTGGTATAGAAGTTTCAAATAAAAAAAAAACCAGTAACTCACACCGATAAAAGCTTTCAAAGCCACAAACTGCTGTAAGAAGCGGAGGATGTAATTTAGGGAACATTGAGGCATTTGGCAGTATCAATCAAGGGGTGGCGCAGAACAGTTTTGCTTTGTCTGTACATGTTCCTCGGTCTGTGACAACTGCTGATAATTACAGAACACATTTGATAAGGGAGGGGGATATACGCTTTCCAGTTTACCATCAATTCATTTCTGCCTCAGGCAGCACAGCCTCCAAGTGCAGTCCGTTCTAATTCACAGGTCTCTCAAAAATGGCTTTATTCTACACATAAAAGAAATTCTATAACAAGTTACCGGTAATAGATACTTGACTGTTTGAGAAATAATAAATGGAACAGCATTTTTCTGACAAAGAAATTACTTACATGGGCAAGGAAATCGTTCCCAGCAAATACACAATAAATAAAAAGAACCGTACAAAGGTATTCAATAGCAAACACCATGGAGCACATACCGTAAAAGTAATCAGCGTTACAATAAAACTGCATTATTGGGTGTGTATTTACAGTTATAGCAACTGTAAGTTCTTTTTGAATTAATAAACTGCAAAAATTAGGCGTTTAAAAACAAGCCTTGGAATGTTTTAATTTTTATTTTTTCAAAGCAGAAGAATTTCTAGTTGGGAAATCAAGTAACACACATATGTTTCCAATTACATGTAATGGGGCCAGGAGACTGGTGTATATCGTCATTGGGGAACGAAGGGCGTATTGTAGGAATCCATGTGTATGAGAAATGATGGCATCATTTTCCTACACTTTGGATGATATGATATAATAGACACAGCTAGGTTTATGTATAATTTACAGCAGGGGTTCACTATTTCTCTTAATACACTAATTTTGCAAAAGAACACTGACGGTGGTGCCATGAGGACTCATTTAAAGGAGCTTCTACATAGATCACGTCTTGCTCGTCATTTAATGCACTGGATTCAGCAAAAGGGCTCTTCTGATTGGCAGAACACAACTTGCTACAATAAATACCCCATAGCTAAATTTAATACCCTAGAGGAAGCTGCAAAGTGAGGTGAAATATTCTAGAAAATCATGAAAATTCTGTAAATTGACAGTGTCAAATACAGCTGTTGCAGTTTACGCCTTTATTGTTATTTTTTTGTTAACCATATCTTGTATAGTACAATCACCATTGCTTTAATATTGCTGTTTCATGCCTTTCTAACCCCCACCACCTGTATTTTATATTTCTGCTGATTGCACACCCTGCCAGATGTAACCTTCACAGTGCGCCCCACATGGCTGCCTCAGATGGTTCTTTCTTGGGCAGGAAGCACAACACGTGGATTTATCTATTCAGTGCGTATCATACTACATATTTTAGTCACCCGAATATGGGGTAAATTTCCTTGTATCCGGACTACAGATCTACACTAAAAAGGTCGACCACTAATGGTAGACATGCATTAGGTCAAAAGGTCAACATGTAAAAGATAGACCATAGGTTCTCAAACTCAGTCCTCAGGACCCCACACAGTGCATGTTTTGCAGGTAACCCAGCAGGTGCACAGCTGTATTAATTATTCACTGACACATTTTAAAAGGTCCACAGGTGGAGCTAATTATTTCACTTGTTATTCTGTGAGGAGACCTGCAAAACATGCACTGTGTGGGCCCACGAGGACCGAGTTTGAGAACCTGTGAGATAGACAATTCGAAAGATCAACAGGGTAAAAAGGTTGACTTGATGATGGTTGACACACATGTGGTAGACACAAGCTTTTCTTCATTTTTTTTCAACTTTTTCATACTTTACCATCCACGTGGACTATCATTGGGAATAGTAACCTGTGCCGAGAGCACCAGTAGCGGAGCGAGGCACCTTGCCCGAAGTATGACTAGCAAAGCGAGCCATGCGAGGGGACGTAGTAGACTAATGGGGCTTGTTTGTGGCACAAAAGAGGCAAAACACCCCCCCAAAAAATAAAAATAAATAATTTTCTACTTTTTTTTTTGTCGACCATTTCAGGGTCTACATTTTCACCCTGTCAACTTTTTCTACTGTCTACCTATTCTTGGTCTACATTTTCACCCTGTCGACCTAATGCATGTCTACCATTAGAGGTAGACCCATTGACTGTAGACCTTTTTAGTGTAGATCTAATAATCCACATCCAAATTTACTCAGGTGGGAGTTTTTTTTTAGAACTGGTAATGTTGCTCTTAGCAACCAATTAGATTCTACTTACTATTTATCGATTATTTAATTGCTATGGGCAACATCACCTGTTATAAAAAAAAACACTCCCACCTTAGTAAATTTACCCCAGTCTTAAATTCTTGCATGGTTTCTCTCACACATTGTAGTGCAAACAAGATATCTGCCTCAACAGGTACACCGGTGGGTGGAATGAAAAACACTTGAAACTGATGGCTATGTAAGGCCTCTGCTTCTAGCTTTAGTACATTGCAACTTCCCCATTTTGTGTCATCACTTCTAGGCACTACCTATTCCACCCAGGGTAACCCGTGTAGTGCACCCAAAATGGCTGCCTCACCAGGTACTTTTCCTGGGTGGTTTATGTAACCTGTGGAATTTATTACCCCAAAAAGATGCACCAATATTAAGTTAATTATGTTCATTGCTGTAATACTAAACCTCTGTGCTATGTTTTTGATGTTTGTAAAGTGACAGTCCTGCTGGAAAAAAGCACTAATAGAATTATTATTAGTATTATTATTAGTATTATTATAATAAAGGATTAGTAGTCAGAGAGGTCTCATTTAGTGAGGTAACGTGTCTATGTCAGTGATTATGAGCTGCTATGTTTGTCTGTCCTCCAAGTATGAATTTCTGTTTAATAAGTATCTCTGTAGCCTGCTGTTCTACCATATTTATGTTTTCCTATTCCCCATAATCTATCTTATCATTTTGCTGAACCCCCCTCCCCCCCAGCCCTCAGTACTCTTAAAATAGACCAAATCCCCTGCTAGCTCGGTGATGGCAGTCACGTACAGGGCTAGGTTTGCCCACGGCAAACTGGATCAGGCAGAATATACATTTTTGGACAAAAATAAATGAAGTATGTAGTTCAGTAACAGGGTATCTCAATGTAAAGTTATAAGGTTGCGATAATAAAGATCTTTAAATCTGACTGTACGGTAACTCCAGTAACCAAAGCTCAGTGCATAACTATCAGTATGAAATGAGATAAGAACATCTGTTAAATCTTGATCTCTATAAACCTGGCAAGGTACCGGAAACACAAGCAGTAAGACAATAGTTTTAGAAGCAAAAACTACATTTGAAGCAAACTTGTACTGTGGCCCAGTGTACACTGCTCATTCTTCTCAGGATCCAGTGATTTTATGCAGTGAGTTTCTTCTATCAAAAAAAGGCACCAGTACTAAAGCCCACAAGTGCTGGGAACTGGGGACTCTGGCTTCAGAACAGTCTTGTGAGCAGGTAAGTGTCTCGCCAATCTATAAAGTAGTTGGAATGGAAAAGTTGGACTCACCGGACACAGCTTCGCACAATGATTCCTTGGGTCTGTCAGACCGACTGACAGATCAAAACACGTCATTGGTACTTCTGTGTTTACCACCGACATCATGTGACCTGAGCAGGAACCTACCGGCTTCAAGTTGTAAGCCTAGTAGTGCTCATGTAAATCTCCTTTCTGATCAGAGGATAGAAAACCTTTTCATACCAATTCAGGTGGCTACCAGACTGGTAATGACTGCAAACTTCCTCTCCCCTCCAGACTTTCATGTGGCGGCATTAATTAGGGATTGTTTACTTCGCAGTGCACTAAGCAACAAGCCAGTGAGCGTTTAGGTTTCACAACCGCAAGTGAAATATAATTATCTCTTTGATATTCATTAATTTCTGTGGATGACCCGAGACTGATCTTATAGTATCTAACAACAGCTACTGTTATTTGTCAGTACAAAGCACTAAATGTACGCTACTAACACGCTGCACTGCATTTACTGTGTGTTCTATGCTTCTGGTCTACTACCACTAACACCTTTACAACAGTGTGGCTGGAGTTGGGACATTGGATTTCTCATCTCTAGTGGAGATGGAATGTAGTCATTACTTCCACAATAACAATGGCGACATTCACAATGTCAGCATTAAGTATGTAATTGAAGAGGCGAGTGGATGGTGTTATGTAACAATTTTCTGAGAAATGAGGTTGTTTTTTTAGTGGATAAAGGTGTTGTGACCTAAGACAGTGGTTCCCAAACTCAGGTCCCAATGTATGATCCTCAGTTATGGGAGAGAAGTGGCTTCAGCACACGTTATGTGCACTGATGCCACTTCTCCCCCATGTATGACTCTGGCGGTGTGTAGCAAGTGGCGTCCCTGTTATTATCGGTACTTCCGGCTCTGGGCTGCATGCAAGATCATGCAATAGTAGCGAGATCTTACGTATACCCAGTGAGCCGGCCAGGGGTAAGACACAGCGCATCAGCACTAGGCTGACGCACTGTGCGTGCTGACAGTCACCTGTGGAGGAGGTGTGTGGGTGAGGGGGGCGCTAGTGCCTCCCGCTTTGCCTCAGTTAAGATGTATTATATAACTGCGCCTCGGTTCTCAAGGAACACTAACAGTTCACGTTTTCCAGGTCACCCGGACGGTGCACTGTGTGCCACCAACTGTCACATTTTATAACATTTTAAAAAACCAAGGTGACCTGGAAAACATGAACTGTTACCTTAGCCAAATTTTCCAAATGTAGTGAAAATAGTGTAAGATTCATGTGAATGTATAAAGTGAATATTAGCATAAGTAAATAGTTCTAATAATCTATATTTAAATATGTTTCTTCCAAACGTAACACCTTCATCCACTTACTTCTTCAATTATTATTTCAGAATTATTGACATGTGGAAAGCAGACATTGTCAAAAGGGGGTTAGGGACTAGGGGGAGGCTAGGGACTAAGGGAAAATTAGGTTATGAGGGGGAAAGGGTTATGCACTGGGAAAGGTTAAGGTTAGGCCGTAGCCGGATTAATGCGGGGGGAGGGGGGGGGGGGAGTAAATAGGGGCAGCCGTCCCTGGGCACCCACAGTGTCTGTAATTATCAGGGCCCTGGAGTCAGGGGCGGATCCAGAAGAAAATGAAAGGGGGGGCACCATGATAGGGGAACGGTAATAGTCATATTTACATGCACCTAAGGCACGCGTGCTCCCAGATAAGAGGAGTGGTATCACAGGGGGTGTGGCCTCACATAATACACCATCAGGTAATGATTGGCTGTAGGCGCGCATCCCTGCTGGTTTAATGCTAATGTTTCAACCTGATGAAAAGGCTGATTGTGCCATGAAATGTTGGTCACCGGTTTTATTAGTTATGGGAGCCTGGAAGGCACCCCAGCACAATATAATTATTAATGTATTTAGTTGGTGGTGGCATGGGCAGCATACCTTGTTTTGGGCACTGTACTGAGACTCAGACTGCAGGACACAAACTGCCCATCTTTGATTAGCAGAAGCAGCCAGCTGGATCTCCAACAAGCAGCATAAGACATCTGCAGGACAGCCCTGTCACAATCACACGGGCCGCCTTCTCAAAGCCGAGGCTGAGTGTGACTGCACGTAGCATGGTGGTAAAGGAAGTGGAGGAGGAAGTGCTGGGAAACTGTGCGGTGCAGTGAGGGATAATTAAGCCTTCTGCGCCGTCATAAGTAATAGTCTTACTCGATGCTGGCATTTGAACTCTGCGCCTGGGCTGGACTCTGGCCGGCTGGCAGTGGGGGAGGTAGGCTGCGGTGTGAGCTGGGGGCCTCCCCATTGCTTACCACACGGACTTGCTGTTAGAGCTGCGGCGGGTCCTAGTGCCTGCCAGCTCTTTTATCAAATCTGACGGACAGAAATAGCAGTAGTGCTGCTGCTGCTCTCCTTTTGAAACAAAAAAGAAGTCAGAAATGACAGGGGGGGGGGGGGGGGGGCACGGGCCAGAGTGCCCCCTGGATCTGCCTATGCCTGGAGTTCTGCCAGTGTCACTGCCTGCAGCAGTTCAACTGTTTTGTATAAAGCATCCACCGCGGAGGGAGGTTCAGACTAGACACCTGACAACGGCAGCCAATAAACGCCATGTGCAGTTTAAAGAACAGTACAAGCTGGAGGTTTGACTCTCTGGGCAGAGCAGTTGGCAGAGAGGAGGAGGAGTGTGGCTTGGGCTGTAGTGAGCGGAGTTGCGACCTGTCTTCGCCTGCAACGGTCACTGCTCGGCCTGCAGCACTGCTCCGAGGCTTGTCTGGCTCTGTGCTCTCACAGCGAGGTGCGTCTCACTCCCTGCTCCAAAGCGCTCTCTCAGTTACCCTTGCTCTCTGTTCCTCTATATGTGGCTCTTGTTCCAAGATCTTGCAATCCGATCTGTGAAATAAGGTTTCCCCTGTGGTGTCCACAGCTGGGAGTCAGCCTGGGTGACAAGTACACCCACATACTCGCTCTTTTTCTCTCTCTTGGGGGCCCCTACAACTTAATTGTCCAGGGCCTCCAGCAGCCTTAATCCGGCCCTGGGTTAGGCACTAGATGGAGGGTTAAGGATAGTAGGGTCCGTACGTACCAGAATACAGATGGAGCAGGTAAATCACTGCTGGGCTACCAGGAATATGATGATATTCTAACATGTCGACATTTCATCAGCATCTACATGATCAATTGCCATGCCGACATATACCACACACAGTGGAGCATGATTCTCCTAATTCAATTTGTGTGCAGTTCCTTACTATTATTATGTTACCACTGCATGCTACTGCATTAGGGTGTTCTTTAATAAGTATTACATTCATATTATTGATTTGATTAAGTAGTTGCTTTTTTTTTTCCATAATACGGATGCATCTAGATTTATTTTACTTGGCTACTTGGCGTTGCTTTGAACTGTTTTTGGCATCAGATCAGTAGAGAGCCTCCATCCGTGCTGCCAGGAGAGAGAGGTGCCGCATGGCTCAGGTCCCGCAGCTGATGAGGAAGGTGCTACCTGCCTGTAGATGGTATCACATTGTACTTGTATAACCTGAAACTTGCTATTTCTGGACATAGTTCTAAGAATTTAAAATGATACAAGAAAGCCCCATTGTGCTCCATGAGAAGAAAAGCACTGGTTTTATGTAGAACTACAGTCATGCATACTATACTTTTTGTACACCTGTCATGTACGTTCAAGTTAAGTGTGCACATCTCTCATTGTGAAAGTAGTGTCACGCTTGTATGCCTTCTGGCTTACATTTACAAACCCTTCACTGTATCATACTGCATTCATTTTGTAGTATTTTAGCGGTAGTCAATTCAGAAAGATTACAAATGCTTTGATGGATTTCAGGCGACTACTAAGACAATAAGAAATAAAAACATCCTGGCGTGATCCCAAGGAAGTTATTTAATGTCATCATGAAGATTGTCGTTCACACTTTGCCATTTATATAAAAGACGGGGAAACAGCTGGTGCCTACACCAACCACCAGAGCGGTAGAGCAGTGTGCCTATTTTGTATATATTTTAGATGTAATCTTTGTTGGGTAGAAGGAATAATGTAGGTAGCTTCTTTCCGTAGCGTTTGGACACGTAGCTGTTTTAGTAATTATTTAAATTATCATTTAAAATGTACTTTGGTTTTCCTAATGTGTTTCTGTTCGCTGTGTAAGTGGACGGAACAAATGAGTTACTGCTTTTACACAGAAATACTCCCTTGCCAGGAAGCAGCCACTTTACAGAGCATGTAGTTACAGAAAGCGCGGGTGTCGCAGCACACCAAAGGAACTTACCGGTAAGTCACCTATATTACTGCACTACACATCATCTTTTCTGATAAGAAGGAATCTTTTTGAACTGTTATATACTCAGGCATATATACCATTAGCAGCAAGTAGACGGACTCGCTGCCTCATCCTCCTGCCACTACTACTGGTCTGTGTGCACTTCCCCTCCACTCACCTTCCCTTACCTCATCAGTCAAGCCAGCTATAGTCACCAACTTGGACCTGTAATATACCCATCTATACAAGGTGTTTTGTAGCTTCATACTTTGTCATGCGTGTTGCTACATACCTTTCACAATCACCACCATACCATGACACAGTCTAGTACAGTTTCAACTAATTCACCTTATGGTGCAGTGCCGAAATTGGAGGATACAGTATTTAAAGGGACACACAATAATAATAATAATAATAATCATCATAGCTGATTCAGTCCTCTCAGCTCCCACACACACAGATTATAATGTGCACCACCACTCACTTTTGACTTGTTGGCCTTAACTGCATTGTACTGTTTATTCTTCATGAAATGACACATAACCCCAACACAGACATACCGTGGAATGCCTTAAATCCTCAAAAAGATGAATATTCTTGAAGAGGATTGTCATAGAAAATTAGATTATAATCCACCTAATTAGAAGGCTTGTGTTCAATTTACACTAAAACATCTGTCCATCATCAGTGTTAAAAACAGAAACAGCAGAATTACTACAAAGGATAGATCACATCAGTGACGTGTGGTGAGGTAAATGGCTGGGGAGGCACTGGCTTGTATCAGAGACAGATTTACACACGCATATATGAGCCCAATAGAGGAGTACTGTACCCTAACCCTAAACCCTCTTCTGACGGCTAAACCGAATGCCCCCTTTCCCCCCTCCCACGTGATTGCATCCCGCTGAAAGAAGGATCAGGATTACAGGCATCGGTATTTAGATGCCGGGATCCCGAGTCCTGTCTGGATGTCAACGCCGGTGTTCTAGCTGCGGACGGGATTCCGGCGTCAGTTTTTCCAGTGCCGGTATCCCGTCAGTCGGTATCCTCGCTGCATCCCTTTTACCAAGCATGTTGTGTATGTATTACAGTCAATGTAACATTTTGGAGGGTTTGTCTGTCACTTAACTTGCAAGCTGGTGCCGCTGTATGGTCAGAACCGAAACCTCAGGATGATTTACAGAATTAAAAAGTCTGGCTAGCAATAAATATGTAAAGTCTGTCCTGCCTCTGAAGTTTACTATAAATCATTACTGTATTTATCATGTTACCAGTCTGACACACATACAACTTTTTCACATGAAACAACTGCAGCATACCTAAATGATCACACCTTTTTGCAGGCTTTGTAAGAGAAGAGTATAGAGGAACCTACACACACTTTGGAATCTGGAGAAGTAATCATTAGACAGCAATATTAATGACCCCTGAAACACCCAGTGAGTGTACAGCCCATCAGCAGCTGATCATCTCACAGCCAGCATGCAGTGATACCTACGCTAATATAACACCAGACAGAAAAGGAAATTACCGGATGAAGCAGTTCCACCCGGTAATTTCATGAAACACACAGGTCCTTTTTCTGTCTGAAAGGGTCGACCCGTGTAGTAATTCCAGGGACTTCGACCCTGGAATCTACCAGGGTTGGAGACACTGGAATTTCGACACGGGTTGACCGTTTCACACAGACAAAATACCCGTGTTGATCTGCAAATTACGGGGTCGAAATTCTCGAACCGTTAATTTGCACGTCTGTGTGAAAGGGGAGTCAGGCAGGTCCCGGCAAAATGACCCGGCACTGAAGAGAGGAGGAGGGAAGAGGGAGCATACAAAGTAAAGTTAGAGTACTTTTTATTCCAGTACTGCTGTGTAGATAAAAAAAAAAAAAAAAGTACATGTTGGCAATTATGTGATAAAACCACACACAAAACTAAAAATAATACCAAAAATTGCAGTTAATGTTATTCCAGTTTCAGGGGGCAACACTACAAAACAACAACTTAAAGTGTTCTATACACACATTAACTGCATTCTATATTAAATACACATACTGTAGCTGAATGTCCCACCTGGGCAATTCAGATTGGTCACTGCCACTAATCACATACAGTATAAATGTGCAGAGTATGCTACATGTAGTACTGTATATACCAGATTACAGTCAGGGCAGCTCCTGATGTGCAGATTTTTATCAAAATAACAAGATGGGTGAGTATGATATGTCTATGGGAGAGTTACACTTGATTGCAGATTAGCAGTGTGCAACATTAATTGCCCTAGAGCAGCATGAATGGTGCACTGCCCTGCAGAGCCAAAGTCCTGTGGTTCCCCTGTGCAGAGCTCTCAGCCAGCAGCATCACACAGAGACTGCTGCATGCTGTGCACAGGGGTGGGCTGTCAGTGCCCATGACCTTTGACCTCTGCACCAGTGTAGGGCAGCAGGCAGGCTCATGTCACAAAGGAGAGAATGATTGATCAGCTGTGTGCTAACAGTGCACAGCATACTCACTCACATTGGGGAACTGTGAGTATACAGAGCTGAGGCACACAAAATGTGTTACAGGACCTTACATAGCCTGGGCACAGGAGGCTTAGGACCATCACCGCAGCAGCAGTGCTCTGCCTCTGAAGTGAGCTGTCTGAAGTCTGAACTTCCTGGTTACGTCCTGGACAGGTCACCTGATCATCATTGAGGCAGATGTAGTAGCTGCCTCTAGTGGTCCGTTTTCTCTGCGGGATTATTGGCTGCTGTGGAGCCCCGCCCCCCCTGCACCAGGCAGTTCTTATTATCACAGTGGAGGCTCCGCTGGATGCTGCCTCACAACTCTCGGTGTCTTCCTGGAGCAGTGCAACATTTGTGAGTTTACACTATACAAATGATTTGAAGAATACAAAGATTATATATGATTATATTTATAAATCAGAGAAAATTACTTTGTATTTTCCAGATTATTTTTATAATAAAAACTGTGTAGTATGACAGGTGAGGCACTGCCTCCCCTGACTGCACGTCCCTGGATCACATGATCTATCCCTACATACGCTCACCACTACAGACACAATCATCCATGGGGACGCATTTGTCTTTACTCACTGTCACTACTACTACTACTAAATATAATCAGCACTTTGTCAGAAAGTTAAGACTGAAGATTTATGTTGCTGTAACCCCTAAAGAGAATGGAAAGCAGATTACTGAACAGAATTCCAGCAGCTGCAACAAATGTGTCCATCTCAGTGGTTCCTAATGACCACAATGAGAAAACAACAGACAGACCATTCCTGCAATACTACATAGAAATCTTTGTTTATTATTATTATTTTCAGTTATTTATATAGCGCGCACATATTACGTAGCGCTTTACAGAGAATATTTGCCCAGTCACATCAGTCCCTGCCCCAGTGGAGCTTACAGTCTAACTTCCCTACCACATGCACACACAGACAGGTTAATTTCTGTTGGGAGTCAACCTACCAGTATATATTTGGATTGTAGGAGGAAAGCAGAGTGCCCGGAGGAAACCCATGCAAGTACGGGGAGAATATACAAACTTCACACAGTTAGGGCCATGCTGGGACTCAAACCCATGACCTCAGTGCTGTGAGGCAGTAATGCTAACCATTACACCATCCGTACAGTATCTCACACAATATATATATATATATATATATATACACAAACATACATACATACATACACATGCATATACATACACACACACACACCCACGCTACCATTCAAAAGTTTGGGTTCACCCGGACAATTTCATGTTTTCCATGGAAACGTACTTTTATATACCAAATGAGTTGCACAACGAATAGAACATATAGTCAAGACATTGCCAAGGTTAGAAATATTGATTTTTATTTGAAATAATAATTTTGTCCTTCAAACTTAGCTTTCGTCAAAGAATGCTCCTTTTGCAGCAATTAAAGCATTGCGGACCTTTGGCATTCTGGCTGTCAAATTGTTGAGGTAATCTGAAGAAATTCACCCCACGCTTCCTGAAGCACCTCCCACAAGTTGGATTGGCTTGATGGCCACTTCCTGCGTACCATACGGTCAAGCTGCTCCCACAACAGCACAATGGGGTTGAGATCTGGTGACTGCGCCACTCCATTACAGACAGAATACCAGCTGCCTGCTTCTTCCCTAAATAGTTCTTGCATAATTTGGAGGCGTGCTTTGAGTCATTGTCCTGTTGTAGGAGGAAATTGGCTCCAATAAAGCGCTGTCCACAGGGTATGGCATGGCGTTGCAAAATGGAGTGATAGCCTTCCTTATTCAAAATCCCTTTTACCTTGTACAAATCTCCCACTTTACCAGCACCAAAGCAGCCCCAGACCATCACATTAACTCCACCATGCTTGACAGATGGCATCAGGCACTCTTCCAGCATCTTTTTACTTGTTCTGCGTCTCACAAATGTTCTTCTGTGTGATCCAAACACCTCAAACTTCGATTTGTCTGTCTATAACACTTTTTTCCAATCTCCCTCTGTCCAATGTCTGTGTTCTTTTGCCCATATTAATCTTTTCCTTCTATTGGCCAGTCTCAGATATGGCTTTTTCTTTGCCACTCTGCCTAGAAGGCCAGCATCCCGGAGTCGCCACTTCACTGTTAACGTTGACACTGGCGTTTTGCAGGTACCATTTAATGAAGCTGCCAGTTGAGGACCTGTGAGGCGTCTATTTCTCAAACTAGAGACTCTAATGTACTTGTCTTCTTGTTCAGTTGTGCACCGGGGCCTCCCACTTCTCTTTCTACTCTGGTTTATAGCCTGTTTGTGCTGTTCTCTGAAGGGAGTAGTACACACTGTTGTAGGAAATGTTCAGTTTCTTGGCAATTTCTCGCATGGAATAGCCTTCATTTCTAAGAACAAGAATAGACTGTTGAGTTTCACATGAAAGTTCTCTTTTTCTTGCCATTTTGAGAGTATAAATCGAACCCACAAATGTGATGCTCCAGATACTCAACTAGCTCAAAAGGAAGGACAGTTTTATAGCTTCTATAATGAGCAAACCAGTTTATACTTATAGCTGTGCTAACATAATTGCACAAGGGTTTTCTAATCATCCATTAGTCTTCTACCGCGATTAGCAAGCACAATGTACCATTAGAACACTGGAGTGATGGTTGCTGGAAATGGGCCTCTATACACCTATGTAGATATTCCATTAAAAACCAGACGTTTGCAGCTAGTATAGTAATTTTCCACATTAACAATGTATAGAGTATATTTCTGATTAATTTAATGTTATCTTCATTGAAAAAAAGGAAATTTCTAAATGGAGATGGAGATGCATCAAGCCTTGGAGAGAGATAAAGTGACGTTGCCCAAAGAAACCAATCATTTTCGGTTGTTTATCTAGCACAGCCTTTGAACTGACAGAAGCTGTTTTGTTGCTCTTGGCAACTTCCCCACTTTATCTCCCTCCAAGGCGTGATACATCTCCCTCTTAATCAGACAAAAGACACCTACGTGGGTGGCACTCAATATCCCGGCTGTCGGATTCACGGCGCTCAACATACCGGCGCCGGGATACCGACAACTATTTTCCCTCTTGGGGTGCCCACGACACCCCTGGAGGAAGAATAAAATAGCGTAGCGAGCCACCGTGCCCTCAGCGTGGCCAGTGCAGATCGTTTACGCTCGCCCCGCTGCCAGCATTCCGGCCGCTGGGATCCCGACAGCCGGGCAAGTGGGATGTAGTTATGTGACCGGCGGTCAGGAGACAGACGGTCACATGACCTCCCTCTACATCCCGCCCCCTCACAATCCCTGTTGGTTGGCATGCCGACCAACAGGGACTATTCCCACTCGTGGGTGTCCACGACCCCCATAGAGTAGGAATAGAACCCGTGGTGACCGAGCCCGCAGCATGTCAAGTGCAGCGAGCCCGCAAGGGGCTTGCTGCACTTGCCAACCCCCCGCCAGGATTCCGCTGCCGGGAACCCGGCGTCGGTATACTGACCGGCGGTCAGGCATACTACACCCGGTCAAGCGTAGTAGACCCACCTCTGTGTAATAACTGATTAACAGGTATTCTACACAAGCAATAGCAGCCAGAATGGAGATGGGACTGCAGGTGGAGGCATGGAGCGCCGTCTGACTGGTGTACTGATCTGGTTATGGTCATGTGGTACATGTCAGAGAAATGACAGCTGTCCACATTTATTATAAAGGTGAGGATCCTGTGAAGTAAAAGAAGTGCCCGCCCACATCGCTGTAAATTACCATATGATTTATTATTCCGGGGTGTTTGTGTATATAATAGTACTTGGTCAACTGTTTTTTTAGTGACCGTGGGATTTTAGAGCGCACTTACTTTGAGTCATATCTCTCTTAAATAAGGTAATTTGTGTGTATAGTAAATGGTAGAACAGATAATAGCATAAGCTTAGCTTAATACTTTAAAAAGTGAAACTAAATCTACATCCTTGTGTTAATGACAGGGCTGTGTAGGCATGTAATTGAATGTATGTGTATGACTGACACTGTCATGGGATGTGGCAATAGGTGTGTCTGTATGACGTAGAAAGGGATTGTGTGTTACACAGAAAGTTAGCTGGGTGACACATCATACATGAGGAGGTAAGGTCAAATATGGGAGCTGCTCACACAGCCTGGATTTTGCTGCAGGACCTAAAAGTCATCTTGATTATAATGCCCCTAGCAAATTACAGTGTCAGTAAGGAATCAAATCTACATCAGTTCATCAGCAGATTCATAAAAGAAGTCATCCTAGAATTTTTCACTTGTAGTTGGATGTAATAAACAGAGACCACAGTGGCCAGCAGACAACACATCAGGTGTAAGTGGGTCCCCTACCAGCTTGTTACCATTAGACATCGCTAGCCGCCACTGAAAAATGATTACGTTTAGCAAACACAAGAACTTCAGGTTTCCTTAATGTGTTTTTACATTTTAAAAAAATAAGGAAACCGAAGAGGACAGGAAACATTATTCTCATTATAATCACTATTATTAGTATGCCTAAACCCAGTGGAGCTCAAAATCTAAATCCCTTTTATTGGCACGCACATGCACAAGAGGAAACTGGTGCAATAAACAGAAGGCTAGGGCACTGAGAAAATGTAGTTCTGGGGTGTGTTGAAACTTTAGGGGGATCAGCTGTGATCATAATTTTCATTCATAGTACATAGATATTCTCTAACAATTCAATAATTTGATAACATGTTATTTCTTCTCCCTCACTGATATCATAACTACGGAAGCAAACACGAATAGTAAAACTGGATAGTGACGCTTCATGAAAGCTCACAGCTCCTTCCTATACTGGTACAGAGCAGGTTACAAAAGAAGGAACTGTGCTCAGATAATAGCGCTCTCCAATCACCACATTACAACCATAAACACCTTTCAGTGATAACTTCAGTTTTAAAAAACGATCACCGTTTGCAGGGAGGGATGTTTCTGACCTCCCTGAGGCTTAATACCAGAGGTGTAATATAGAGTCCACTTATATGATCAGCAATCCTCCTTAAAGTCTCCAATACAGATATATGACCTGCAAAATAAGTGTCTCCTAGTCCCTTTCACAGGAGACAGTGTGGAGACACTTTCCTGTAAGGACAGAAGGGAATTCTGCATCAAATTTTGTTGCTTAAACCAAACACTAATGTGTCCGGCACCCCGCACCACCATGGGATCCGGAGCGTATCGGAGTAAATGCTCCTCGGCTACGACCCGACCTGCACCTGTCTCCTGCTCCTCGCCCTCCTCCTCCTCTTCCAACTCGTATGATACGAGTTGGTATTTGATTCTGAACCCCTGGGACATCCCCCATAATTGCTAATTAAGCACTTAGAAGTTTTTAATTATTTTTAATTAGCCAATAATGACAAATATATACTTATACCCATTTTATGTACCCCAAATTTAATGAGTGCACTTATTTTGCTGAAAAAAATTGCTTTATATCATCTTTTAGAAAATGTAATGACACCAAATAGTGTTATTATGGCCTCAAATAGACTTCTATAGTGTTTTCCTATGTTAGTTTGGCTTTTATGGTGGTACGGTCAGATTTCCCCACTTTTTCCTATACTTATCTCAGCTTTTGGCAGTTAGAATTATTGCACCATTCCCGTTATCGCCGTTTTGGAATAGGATAGGTGCGATAAACAGAAGTGCGCAGGCTGCGATAATGCGATTTTTCAGAACATTATACTCGATTGCGGAACGCGATATCGCGGCTAATTGGATACCCCCTATGTATGAGGTATGGGTATGATTATTTAGGCATGCTGGACATAGGCATTATGGGACTTGCAGTTCTATGACAGACTGAGCCCATAGAATGCAGTGTTCTTGTTAATGTGGAAGCCACACATTTCCGCACTGTGGAGGAACCCTACGACATCATAGAGAAGATCCCAGTTAAGGGAAAGCCAATGAGATCCTGAAGACGGTTCTCTGTCACAAAGCACTTAATCAAAAATTACTATTTGTTTCCCATGTTAAGCCTCTACTAAAACACAGAAGTGGCGTATCGTTCGGGAGAGAAGCAGGTTACAGTCAAAATAAATTGTTTACTATGAGGGTTAATTGTATGACAAACGTTAAATTACACAGAGACTGTTTTAAGGCTAGAATAGGAAAATGTGGCTACATAGTCTAGAGCAGTGGTTCCCAGCCTCGGTCCTCAAGTACCCCCAACAGTCATGTTTTCCAGGTCACCGAGCAGGTGTATTCATTACTCACTGACACATTATAAAAGACCCACAGGTGGAGCAAATTATTTCACTGCAATCCTGTGAGGAGACCTGGAAAATATGAACTGTTGGGGGTACTTGAGAACCGAGATATCAGCTATGCTAAGGGGGAGATTCAATTTTACGCAGTGTCCGTTGTGAGTGAAAAGTAGACAATTGTCAGTTTACTCATAATATAACTTTGTGTTTCAATTTAATGCTGCTACGTTGCATTTGCTGTCCAAACCTGTTTCATCATGTACTGCTTAGGTCTTGCTTTGACAGGGCTACGGTCGTTAGGTAGACACAACTTAGGTCGACAGTCATTAGGTCGACCACTAAAGGTCAACATGCATTAGGTCGACAGGTCAAAAGGTCGACATGAGTTTTTGCATCTTTTTTTCCAATTTTTAGACTTTTTCATACTTTACGATCCACGTGGACTACAATTGGGAACGGTATCCTGTGCCGAGCACAGCGGTAGCAGAGCGAGGCACCCTGCTTCGCTAGCTATGCGAGGGGACACGGTTCACTAACTGGGGTTCCCCGTCACTTTACAAAGAAAAGGACACCAAAAAAAAGACCAAAACCCCATGTCGACCTTTTGACCTGTCGACCTAGTGTTCCTGTCGACCTAATGCATGTCGACCTTTAGTAATTGACCTAATGACTGTCGACATAAGTTGAGTCGACCCATACCCCTTTAACAATGTACAATATATAATCCCTACATTGTAAGTTTGGGATGTATGTCAGATTGCTTTATAATAATTGAAGCTGTACTTTGCTTTTAATAAAAGGAACCTCTGATCATGCAACATTCTAATTGTCTCAAGCGGTTCATTTCCACTACGCTGGGAATGTAATATTTGTTATCATGCGGAAAATTCTGTGTGCCTGATCTACTCTATATAGCATTTATTAAATTACATAGAAAGCTATTTACACAGGATATTCGCTTTGTATTTGCTGTGTCATAAAATGCTGAGAATTGGAATGGCCTTTAATATCCAAAACATCTCGGTCAGTGATTAAGAGACATTCATTTCTGGTCATAGTGAGCGGAACTGTGTAGCTACTGTCAAATGAAACATGATGCTGTGCTTCAGCTACACGGAATAAGAAGCGTCTGCACTACAGGCTTGATTCTGATATGGGAATAAAGTAGGAAAGAGCAGGTGGTAAGGGTACACCTGGGCAAACCATGGTGCAATGCAAGGTGTTCAAATACATATTTTTATGCAATACTGGCTGCTTCTGCATGTAGCCCACAAATGTTGGACAACTTTATTTTTACACTGCAATTTAGATTTGAGTTTGAACACACCCCTTCCAAATATAAATCTCTCTGCACGTTACATCTGCCCCACCTGCAGTGCAGCATGGTTTTGCCAAGATCCATAGTTACTTGCCCTTTCTTGCATTATACCCAAATCAGAATTCGGCCCTGTATACAGACGCTTAAAAGCAACATTTCCGAAGGTTTTATTACGTGGCTACCCATTTAAGCTAGATGGTTGCAAGGTCGCTTCTCTAGCCGCAGTGGCGACTGTCCCAACTAAAGCAAGACTGACGTTTACACACCTTACGTTTCCTTTATCCTGCGAGATATGTGATTAGTGCAGTCTCTACTTCAGCATAACCACAGTCCCCTTTTCCCACACTGGGATAACGAAGTTTGCTCCTGGGCAACCCTCACCCATTTCTCCTAATGGTCCTTTAAAAGGTAAATCAGTAATACTAGATGTCCTGGATAATGGAAACTGTGCGTCACGAGAAGTATTGTAACAGCAGCTTTAGTTCCAGATGGAAAACCACTGGGATAACCACAAATTAAATAGTATATTTTCTCTCTCCCCAAAACACACTCTGCCAAATCTTTGACCTGCTTGAATCTTATTGCGCTTCCCTTTCTAATGGTATGATCGCCTCTCTTTATAATCTGCTAGCAGACTACTACCCCCAAAGAGATTGCTTCAAAGTGGATTGGGCAGACCCACCCCATGACGACTTGTGTTTCACAATTAGAGTGAGGTTATCCAAGACACAAAAGAAAACTCCAACAATATATAAAATAGTGGTATTTGGTACCAGCTGGACTCCAAGATATTTGGCACAACTTCCACTCTTGTTGGAGAGGCTCTAGGGAACTACGCTCCTAACTGCACATTTGATGGGCCTGACCCAAAATTGTACATTTTTGGATTGTAAATGTTACCCTAATGCAAATTGCATAAAATTGTTATGCCTACCTGTTGAGGGCTTGCTGTGTCAGTCGACAAACTGGCTTCACAGACCCTCAATGCAGCCAGATGCTTTGATCTAAAGCAATCGTAAAAAGTTAGGTCGACCATCTCTCTAACAAGTCCATCATAAAAAGACACTTTAAGAGGGATGGGGCCCGTGTGTGGCCCCCTCTCACACTGGCATATGCGGTAGGCTATGAACATGAGCATATCTCTGGGAAACTGGAGTCAGCACCATTTTCCAGACAATTTCCTAACTGCACGTATCTCTGGGAAAATTGTACCACCACATCGGCGGAAAGGCTGGTATCTATGGGTGCAGGGTGAGCAATACGGTACCCCGTGATACAGGGACCTGTGTGTACCACACACCCTGTACCCATCATCTGTGCCTCGGTACTGGAATAACTGAACCTATACGTCTTCTCACCTCATGTGTGTGAGGTATATTTCTTTCTTTACCGCACTGATAAAAGAACAGAACCATTAAACTGTAATAATGTGCTACTTACGTTGGCATATTTTAATACATTAGCAAATTTAAGCAACTGTCTGCATGGCATATTGGCCCTCATTCCGAGTTGATCGGTCGCAAGGCGAATTTAGCAGAGTTACACACGCTAAGCCGCCGCCTACTGGGAGTGAATCTTAGCTTCTTAAAATTGCGACCGATGTATTCGCAATAATGCGATTACTAACTACTTAGCAGTTTCAGAGTAGCTCCAGACTTACTCTGCCTGTGCGATCATTTCAGTGCTTGTCGTTCCTGGTTGACGTCACAAACACACCCAGCGTTCGCCCAGGCACTCCCACCGTTTCTCCGGCCACTCCTGCGTTTTTTCCGGAAACGGTAGCGTTTTCAGCCACACGCCCCTGAAACGCCGTGTTTCCGCCCAGTAACACCCATTTCCTGTCAATCACATTACGATCGCCGGAGCGAAGAAAAAGCCGTGAGTAAAAATACTTTCTTCATAGTAAAGTTACTTGGCGCAGTCGCAGTGCGAACATTGCGCATGCGTACTAAGCGGATTTTCACTGCGATGCGATGAAAAATACCGAGCGAACAACTCGGAATGAGGGCCATTGTTTTGTTTTTAGATAATGTTCCAGATTAGATTTAAAAAAAAAAAAAGTTTCTGTCACAATTTTTGCTACAACAATAACTACAGCTCATAATGAGACCACACATCGGTAATAGACCTGAGGCCAAATTATATCTTAGAAAAGGCATTATGCATTTATACACAGTCCAATAACCACGTATACAGCTGAGCACCAGCAATAATCCTTGTACTTGCTGTCTAGTGCTCCTCAGCAATAATCCTTGTACTTGCTGTCTAGTGCTCCTGTAAATCCATATATTCCCTAGACAGTTTTTGCAGCCGGATACCTATTACTTGAAATATTCATTCCCACAGAAAAAAGGACAGGACTTGGCTTTAAAGACTCGGCAAAGGCTATTTTAATGTGACGTTTGTGTTTTTCAGTTTAGTAGATAAACGACTCTGCATGACAAAATCCAGTAGTAATTACCATACTGTATAAAGCATGACAAAAATACATGAATAATTACACAGCTCAGAACAAATATGAGCAATTTGCAAAATAATTATTATACTGTATAATAAACAGCTTAGTACAGCGTCTTCATATCTGAATCCGAGATAAGCAAATTGATTTTCTCTGTGCACTCAGACCATTGATGGTAAATTACAATCTAAGGAGGATCATGCAGGTTAAAATAAGAATAAAGAGAAGGTTAGTATACCGTAGGTCGAGCGGAAAAAAAGGTAAAGAACATTATCAATGATGTTAACGGGATCATCTTTCATTGGCCTCGTAGATGCGGATGTAATTGTACATTTTTAAATGCTTCTAGTCGGAGGTATAATGGAAGAGTAAAAAGCCTAGAAAGCACACGTTACGGAAAGAATTCCCTTTGCAGCAAGTCTTAAGGGCCCATACACTAGAACGATAATGCCCGATTTCATCCAATTTCGGGCATTCGGGCCGATATATCGGGTGAAATCGGGCATTTTGGATGCGTTTCCAATCCGATAAGATCCGCGTTCCTGTGAGGGTCAGATCGGCTCCCCTAGAGTGTAGCACACGTCACGTGATGTACTCCATGGACTACGTGCTGCCGACGTCAAATGTAGTAGGTGGTCCTAATAATGTGACTTGACCGTGTAGAACAGAGGTTAATTAAGTACAGAGGGGCTGATGTATCAAGCAGTGAAGAGTGGAGAAGTGAACCAGTGGAGACACTGCCCATAGGAACTTATCCCCCACATTCTATTTGTTAATGCCCGTTAACAGTTAATTTACCGGGCAAGAAAAGGTGCTCTAATTGAATAGCCATGGTCATTAAAGCCAGAGGATCCCACCCTTTCTCACCCCCAGTAAATTAACAGGGCTAACTAAATTCTCCCCTAAGTGGTCAGTAGGGCTAAAATGAATGCAGTGCTAAACCAATATCTCCATTTATGTAAAGTTCTAGAGAATATATGTAAATAACGGTAAATAAACAAACATGCAGTCTGCACTCAGATCAATGCTGAAAGCAGTCACAGTATATTGCAATATCAGCCATCGGGCTACGCGACCGATGAATTTATCAAAGTTATGTTGTCACAGCAGCACAAGGACTTTATTGACTGTACACCCCCTTATTGCACTGGTGAATAAGGACACAAAATAGTTTCACGTACATTTTGAAGAAACCAAAACTAAATAAATCCAGCCTTATTTATGTGGTTCAATGAGACCACTTCAATTCTGGATAGACTACTTACTTGTGTCCTGTTAAAAGGACTTCAGTGTTTCTTGCTAAACTGTGATATTCTGGTTTTACGCCAGTGCTGGCCCTCTGCCATTCATGTACAGGCAGGAATATAACAAGGGAGGATTCATAGCCTCTGCTTTAGAGGCTGCAAAGTTGTTCTCTTTTTGCGAAGACAGATTTCAGTTCTATTCATCGGTACATAGAAAGGACTCCCTGGGTTTGCTGGGCCATCTACACTAATTAGTTTGATCTGTGCGTGTACGTATTCCTTTCATTTCTGCTGCTGAACAATTGTGCATTGCTGGCAAAAATGTAAACTTGAAAACTAATTAACCAACAACTAAAAAGGAAAATGTGGTAGATTATAATACACACAGTGAACAAAACTAAGGGCATCCCGTTATCAGTACACCTTTTTATTTTTCTAAAAGGAAAACGATAGAACGTGAGAAACAGGAAAGTTAAAAGGACTTATAGGAAAATAAACACATAAAAAGGAGTAGTCCAGAACTTGTGGTAAGTGTTCTAGTTCCAGGTTTACAAATGAAGAAAAGCAGGGTGTAGAAACCATTTCATACACCAGGAGACATCTAGAGAGTTACATAGTTACATAGTTGTTGAGGTTGAAAAAAGACAAATGTCCGTCGAGTTCAACCTACTGTACATTACATTTTTTTTAATTTTTTTTATTTTATTTTAATATTAATTAAATGCTGTATCCCTGGATATTTTTTCCCACTAGGAATTTATCTAATCCATTTTTAAACTTATTGAGTCCACCATTACTACCTTCTCTGGCAGAGAATTCCAAATCCTTACTGCTCTTACTGTGAAGAATCCTTTTCTCCGTTGGGTATGGAATTTTTTCTCTTCTAACCTCAGGGGGTGTCCTCGTGTCCTATGTATTGTTTTTTTGGTAAACAAATCGTTTGATAGATCCTTGTATTGTCCCTTAATGTATTTATAAATATTAATGATGTCGCCTCTCAGTCGCCTCTTTTCCAGTGTGAACATATCAAGTCTTAAGTCTTTCCTCATAGTCCAATGCCTCTAACCCCTTAACCAGTTTAGTTGCTCGCCTCTGAACCCTTTCGAGCTCCAAGATATCTTTTTTATAATATGGTGCCCAAAACTGTACACAATATTCCAGGTGTGGTCGCACCAATGATTTATACAGAGGCAGGATTACGCTCTCATCCCTTGTCTCCATACCCCGTTTTATGCATTGTCTCCATACCCCGTTTTATGCATGCTAACACCTTATTAGCCTTTGCTGCAGCATTTTGACATTGTGTACTGCTACCAAGTTTATTATCGATGAGCACACCCAAATCCATTTCCACTACAATGCTACATAGACAAGATAAATATAAAAAATGTGTATTGCGCTTGATGTATAAATGTTTGTATTTAAGTTATCAAAAGTATATACACAGGTGTCTGCTTGTAGCAAATTCAGCACACATGGAACTTGCTAATATATTTAGATAAAAATAAATTTATTAACACATAGACATTAACTACTAAAACCAATATATGAGCTCAGGCACACATTGCCACTATGTAGTTGAAATAGAGACAATGTAGCTTGTGTAATACCACACAGACCCGTCTGGTCTATTAAATAAATAAACAGATTGCAACAGTTGCTACAGCCTTTGATGAAAAATTGTAACTCCAGTCCTCTATGCTACTGGCGTCCCAGTGCAGAGGAATGCTGCTGATTATAATTACCCGACCTGCGGGAGTGTTCAGTCTTGCAGCACAAGAGTCACGGAGGTGTCTTCACAGCGTCCGCCGCCGGCACTATCACGGTGCAGATGTCACTGTCCTGGCGGGCGGATACGGACGCTCCGGAGGTTTGCTAACCTGGCGTACCGGTGTAGAAGCTCCACAGGCTGGTCCAAAGTTAACCGCTAAGTGCGGATTCAGCAGTCGGCAATCTGTCAGTGTGCAAAACTGAGCGAGGGGATGACGTCAACGCGTTTCGTCCCGTCACAGCTCGGGACTTCCTCAAGACGAATCCTTCTTCTATCGTCTTGAGGAAGTCCCGAGCTGTGACGGGACGAAACGCGTTGACGTCATCCCCTCGCTCAGTTTTGCACACTGACAGATTGCCGACTGCTGAATCCGCACTTAGCGGTTAACTTTGGACCAGCCTGTGGAGCTCCTACACCGGTACGCCAGGTTAGCAAACCTCCGGAGCGTCCGTATCCGCCCGCCAGGACAGTGACATCTGCACCGTGATAGTGCCGGCGGCGGACGCTGTGAAGACACCTCCATGACTCTTGTGCTGCAAGACTGAACACTCCCGCAGGTCGGGTAATTATAATCAGCAGCATTCCTCTGCACTGGGACGCCAGTAGCATAGAGGACTGGAGTTACAATTTTTCATCAAAGGCTGTAGCAACTGTTGCAATCTGTTTATTTATTTAATAGACCAGACGGGTCTGTGTGGTATTACACAAGCTACATTGTCTCTATTTCAACTACATAGTGGCAATGAATTTTGAACGTTCTATCAGTGCCTGAGCTCATATATTGGTTTTAGTAGTTAATGTCTATGTGTTGCTAATATATTTAGATAAAAATAAATTTATTAAGTTCCATGTGTGCTGAATTTGGTACAAGCAGACACCTGTGTATATACTTTTGATAACTTAAATACAAACATTTATACATCAAGCGCAATACACATTTTTTATATTTTCTTGTTTCTATTTTTGGGGGGAGTTTGCCAACCCTCAGTGTATGCAGCTGATGTATAATTAATTTATTTACAATTATTTGCGCCAGGAGTTGGAGTGGTAAAACACTCTAAACAAATAAATACATAGACAAGATCACAATTATACACTTTGTCAATGATAGAGGCAATACTTGGACAGCGATAGGGGAAAAACAAGACACTATTGGAGGTATTCATCTAGGCGTGATATTTGCGCTGTGACTTCATGCATAAATAGTCTGCAGAAACGGAGCATGAGATTAAGCAAGGAATGTGCCAATGCCACTGGGAGCTCAAGAAAGCCATAAAACACATTATAGCGCAGGAATGCGCAAGTTCACATCAAGAGCTATATAAGAACTTTAAATCAGTTTTCATAAAGACTATCCAGCTCTGCTGACCACCTAGGCCCGGATGTAATGAAGTCTGAGTTGGCCGGAGTTGCGGGTTCCAGGGTGAATTCGGACGTTTTTTTTAAAGCGGCAATCATGTACAAGGCAAAAACCAAGTCTTGTAAATGATTGCCACTTTAAAAAAAAAAAATATCTGCATTCAGCCGGCAACCTGCACCTCTGGCCAGCTCAGACTTCATTACATGCGGCTCCTACTTGCCTACACTCGCAGGATGTTTCTGGAAACGCCTGAATATCAGGGAGTACACAATGACTCCCAGAACAGGAGGTGACCTTCCAGCATTCCATCCACTTCCTAGGGAACTGGCAGGGTGGGAGGCATGATGAGGTGATTCTCATGCGGACCTAATTCTCCCGGCACTGGACTACCATGACACAACAGCACTTACAGACTTTTGCACATTTTCTTCTAAACTCTGCCCAAATGAAAGTGGCGTCACTCTCTGTACACAACTACTGTACCACTTGTCAAAGTCGGAAAAAAATCATGCTACACGTTGCTATATCCACCCCATGCGCGTGCCTGCTGCACGTGCACATTCTCTCCCGTGCGTGCGGATACTCGCAGCCGCGTAATGGCGCCTCCTCGGCCATGCGCTCGAGCGCGTGGTATGTGCATTTACGGTAGAGTTTGTGTGCATCTAGCGGGCGACTCAATCGTTAAATAATAAAACCAAATAGTATGTTTTATAGATAATGTTCCCCTTAATAATGACTAAGTTTGTTTAATGTAAATGGTCGCTGGACAGAGGAATTCCTCTTTGCATGGTACGAAGGGTCAGACAGGGTTTGAGCAGCAGTGTCTGGTACCTAACTAAAGAACATTTTATTAGAAACAATCCGGTGCTGGTTAGGTAAAGATTAATCGCTCCTGCGTATAGTTATGGCCATTAGTATTTTCTAGACATTTACTATATTTGCGATTCATTACCCATGCGGCGGGAATCTTCAGATTCCCTCCCACCTGAGCAGTTTGATATAGTCACAGCCCACCTGTTCAAACTAACCTATGACCTTTTGTTATGATGCGAGGAGACATTCCTGTGTCCAATGAACAATGAGATTATAGGTCCCTTTGTAGTGTACTGTACACAGTGTATATAAGATCAGCCAGCCTGGGCAGCTCTCTCACTCTCCACAAACGGTTTTCATCTTGACTAACTTGGAGCTGGTACCAGAAGCTGCGCAGCGATCGTTCCCAGTGTGTGTAAGTAATTCTCTGTAACCAACTTGTTCTCTGTTTGTATTGGCCATACTCTCTCTCTCTCTGTTATAGTATAGGATTGTGACGCTATTGTATATTTCTGTCTAGATATTCTGTTAGAATGATATGTTAGCTTGTAGTGTATGACTTGTAAACGGTTTCCCCTTTTCGATATAACTAAAAGCTTGTTAGTAAAGGTGTTTTTAACCTTAGCAAGGTATCGTGTGTTTATTATATTGCAGAGGGTAATAGGAGCGTCTCAAACGCTCAAGCAGCTTTAGCATTAACAAGGTTAAGCAGCGTTACATCGCTACAGTATTTCAGTACAAGGTTAACAGTATAAGAGTATCCTTTCTGTGTGTTACATTCAAGGTTTACTGATTGTCATCCCGTGAGCGTCTGCGCCGCTCGTGTTCTCCTCGTGGACTCGAGCGCCCGCTACGCTGGTAGCGTAGCATTACGGTAGTCGGCCGCCTATAGCGTGCTCGACACCACGCATTAAGCTGTGAGCGAGCGTGTCGCATGTGCGTCTCGATCACGGCCGAGCGTATGCTACGCTAAGTGCGTACCCTTATGGTACCCCACACGCCAATTGCGTACTGAGTCTCTTACCCATTTATAGTGAATGTTATAAGATAAATAGTTAGCTTTATCAATTGGCGGCTCGTCCGTCCTCCACATATCCGCACTAGCGAACACAGACTATCTGTCAGCAAGGGCGGGAAGGCAGTATCCCTTCGTATCGGGATACAGTAGTGCTGGCTAGATAAGCGTTTGTTTCGCTACGTTGAAGGAGTGCTGGTGGAATCCGGAACCGGAGGTAAGAACAATACGCTATTGTCTTTTAAAACTGTTTATTTCTGTTTTGCGTACGCACACACGCACGCACACACCTGTATTTCTTTTCATTTGTGTATTTTCACATATCACTTTCCTGTTTGCCATTTCACAATTGATAACGTGCTGAGAAAGATGTGTTGCTATTGGTAGTTAAAAGTAATATTAATACGTTAAGGAGTAATTTGTAAAACACGCGCACGGCTTGCCTAAGATACAAGGAAGTTCGGTGTGGTGTTCGGTAGATGATTACAGTTAAAGATCATCTACATTGATATAAACGTGTTAATTGTATTTCTGTGGATATACCTGGCTTGCGTACACGTGTCTCTAACAAAGGGCGGGACTAGCGTACGCGACGCAAGGGCCAACGCACGGAGCGTATATTACGCAACGGAGCGTCTGGGTACGCCCACATAATACAAATCACACGATAGTATTGTTTTAGTTAGGCGATAAGGAGGCAACGCAATAATAGCGCAAATCGATCTCAGTGTCCAAAATTTTAAGCTAATAGATCCTTCTCTAGTTGCAACTCCTCGGGATTAGCCTGCGATACTGAATGAAAGGGATTTCTGCGCAGAAACGAAAGTAAAAAAGAGTATATGAGGTGAAAGTGTGTATACATATATATAAGTTTCTAATTTTTGGGGTTGAACCACAGGAAATCGAGTTCTCGTGAGGTACATACGTGTAAGTGACTGCACGGTGGCTTGGGAGGCATCCCTTGTTAAACATTTAAAAAAAGAGCATTAGAGTATAGCAGACCAGGAGGTCCAGGTACAGCAGGCTAAGAAGTCCGCTATAGATAAAGAGTAAAAGAGCACAACACCAGAAAGGGTTGGTGCGGTACCCATATAGGCCATTAAGCTCAGGCTGAAGGAATTCGCAGCCACAATTTTCGATTCCACTGGTCGCTCCGCACATAAGATTAGTTGCTTATGTGCAGAACGATTGTACCGCACGTAATTGTGTGCATTAGTTAGTAACTTGACCCAGTACCATTTGCGTACGCTAGAGGGGTCATAAACGCTATTTGTACATTCTAACGTGATTTGTGTAATTTTTTTTTATTTTAAGGGAGGTTCGCTGGTCACTTGGGAACTATCCAACAACCAATAGTTACTGGAAAGGGTTAAGTGCTCTGCGGATCACACCCACATGTTCCAGTAAATAGAGGTTCAGGTCGCAGGGGCCCTAGGTCGAGTACGCCAGCGCTAAGGCAGTGTGTGGGCGTATTGGTCGACGTGGGCGAGTGAGTGGAGTACTCTGTAAACTTCCGCCGCCGGCCTACCCCGGACATCTTGGTTTTTGTAAGGGTTCGCTGAAGACCCTGATTTGAAGGTCAGAGGTAGTGAAAGCAACACCTGCAAAGATGGGGGCCAGTTGTTCAGGTAGGGGGCGATCAACCTCGGTTCGGGTTGACTTAATAAACCGACCAATCGAGTCGGCAAGGTATGTAATGTGTGAGAAATACGGTTCACACACAGAAATTTTGTGCGATGAATGGGAAAGAATGACTGTGCACGATGGGGAAAAGTTCCCACGGGTAGGCAGTTTTAGTCCCGAGGTGTTACAGAATCTAAGGAGAAGGATATGTCTCATTAAATCTGCAAAGAGACGGATCAAACATTATGATTATTTACAGTTATGGCAACAGGAAGGTGAAATACAAAGAGGATTGGCTCAAGCGGGTGGATCTAACCCTATCAGAAAACTGATAGCCACCGCGCCACCACCACCATACATAACGGGAGAGAAGGTGGTTGCAGAGAATGGCACACTGGTGAATGATAAACATGCACTTAGTAACTGTATAAATGTTAAGACTAATGTAACCAAGATTGTTGATGCTAATATTAACCCGTGCAAGCTGTACCCTGTTTTAAACTTTCCCCAGGATTGTGACCAAGAGGATAAGCCAACAACAATATCGGCACTCTCTCTAGCAGCCACCATAGCAGAAACAACAGTGGGCACGTCCCAACCAGTAAGAGCAGTATCAAAGGCCCCTAGTGGAGGGACAGGTGAGGTCGTATCAACTGGTAAGTACGGCACCATACAATATGCTGAAACCATTTCACCACATGCTGTAGAATCTACTCAGAATGATGTTATTGAACTTAATCCCGTTAGGGTAATTGCAGTGCCAAATGGGAAAACTGACACTTCAGGAGTCACTCCTGTCAGACACATCGCCATGCACTGCCCCTTTTCTCGAATGGAATTAAGATCAATGGTGTCTGAATTCCCTGATCCTAGGAAAGATCTAGTTGCAAGCCAGAAATACATTAGAGAGCTAGGAAATACTGTGGAGCCCAATAACAAAGACTGGCAGATATTGCTGAGGGCATGTTTACCCTCCAATGTCGACTCAGCGAGATTTTTAGCTGACTGTAAATTAGATGAAGAGGTACCCCTTACGGATGTGTACAACCAAGATAATGTAAAGAGAATAAATTTACAGTTAAAAGAGTATTTTCCAGCTGTTGTCAAATGGAACAAAATTTTCTCCATCAAACAGAAAGAGGGAGGAACAGCTACTGATTATTTTCATCGGGCACTACAGGAAATGGCTAAGTATACAGGCATAGAAGACATTAAGACAAATGTGAATCATAGAGAAGTAGCAGTATCTGTGTTAATGGATGGTTTAAAGGAAGTATTGAGGACGAGGGTACAGACCACCCAACCATGTTGGCGAGGTCTGTCGGTGGCTACTTTGAGAGAGGCCGCTATTGATCATGATCGGAATATCACCAGACACAGGGAGTCACAAAGTGATAAGTTAATGGCCGTAAGTATACAGGCCCTGACCACAAGGCCACCTCTGTATAAATCTCCGACCCCTGTGGGTAAGTCAAATGTGGTAACTTGTTATTACTGTCATAAAGAGGGACATTTTGCACGAGACTGTAGATCAAAGAATGCACAAAAATCATATCAACCCCCTAGACAACGACATGACACACGAAATTGGGATCAAGGACCGCAGAGACGGAGTTATGAGCCACACGCAGGGGAAACAAAAAGGTATCCCCCAAAAAGAGACTGGCAAGTCACTGATAGTTCCCATTTACCCCCTTCACAGGTAATAGCTGCCAGCGCAATGCAGGGAGGCCACCACACACCATAGGGGCGAGGCCACACCTGTAATCTGCAGCCAGTGAAATTAATTGCGAGTCTTGGAAGTGAACCCGAGGTCACAATTGATGTAGCTGGTAAATCTCTAAATTTCCTTGTAGATACGGGGGCGGCCAAGTCAGTGATAAATTCGACCGTGGGCATGAGAACCACTGGTAAAACAATTCCAGCCATGGGAGTAACAGGAGTAGTACAGCACTACCCTTTAAGCAAACCTGCAGAGATTACGATAGGGCCTTTGCATACCAAGCATTCTTTTCTGCTGGCTGCATCGGCTCCGACTAATCTCCTAGGGAGAGATTTACTGTGCAAAATGGGATGCGTCATATACTGTACTCCTGAAGGTGTGTTCTTGGACATACCCGAAAACCACGCTCAGGAAGCGCAGGATATGCTAGACTCCCCAACAAGATTAATGTCACACACTGTTGTAAATAGGTGTCCGTCCAAGGTAGAGGAAATGATTTCCCAGATACCGGAATCACTTTGGACCAAGGATGGACAAGACACTGGATTGATGGCAAACGTAGCCCCAGTAGTTGTGCAAGTAAAAGATGGTAGGATAGCTCCAAAAATCCCACAATATCCTCTGAAGCAAGAGGTGGAGTGTGAAGATACGGGGTTCTTCTAATCACTCAGACACAGAGCCGATGAAACCAAAGTGATGGTTTATTTCTCACAGCACACAGGAAAAGATAATTCACAGGAAACAGACGTAAATATAGCCCAGAAACAGTATACAGGTAGCAGTCCAGATAGTAAGTCCCAGTAGATGATTTAGGTCCACAGTAATTCCACACAGAAGTTCCAGATAAACAGGTCCACACAGCAGAACTATCATTGAGTCCACACAGCAGTGATAGCAGATTAGTCCCTGCAATAGTAAGTACATATGGTGATGCGTTCCACAAGGTTCCCTGGCAGAGAATCACCCCTTAGCCAGAGTCCTGCGACTAACAACCGGAGCTGACCTGCGCAACCTCTTTTAAAACCTTCCAAATGCCCATCATGCAGCGCTCACCTGGGGAGGAGACGCAGGTTCCTGATTGGTGGTATTCCACCTCAGGTATTTCCCTACTCCCTCCCACAGCTGGCCTTCTCCTGCTGACCACATGCTGGGTCAGGCTCCGCGATGTCTGTCAGAGACCTGGATGGAACAGAGGAAAGTAAACAGAAGGAACAATGACAGGGAAATTGGTTTAAGTCCTGATTGTCCCCTGTGGAGGAGAAGCTTCAAAGAGACATTACCTGATCCTCAAATGTATTTCCTGTGTGACCATATGAGGATCATAGATGGACTCAATAAGCATAGCAGTGATAACCTGTAATAACCTCATACCAGACTGGCATTCTCCTACAATAACATACATGACAGCACTAGGTGCCAGGTCACAGCACACCTGTATTTACCTGGGTAAGATTATAGTACAGAATATACAGGCTAATGGATGAACACACACATGGGGTAATAGGGGCACAAGCCAGAGAGACATGGGAACAGAAGGAATAAAAAGTACATTAAACGCTATAAAGATTGACACACCACAAATACAGTATTAGCCCCTGCCTATATCTTTACATGGAGTTAGGAGTTTTCCCTGTAATAGAGCGCTTGCTACAACAGGGCATTCTGGTAAGAACGTCCAGCACTGCCAATAGTCCCATCTTCCCTGTTAAAAAAGAGTGGGGGGAGGGGTTACAGATTAGTGCAGGATCTAAGAGGGATCAACAAAATAGTTGAGAGTCAATTCCCCGTAGTGCCAAATCCAGCTGTCATCCTTATGCAAATCCCTCCCACTGCAAAATTTTTCACTGTGATTGACCTCTGCTCCGCCTTCTTCTCGGTACCTCTGCACCCTGACAGTCAATACTTATTCGCATTCACATACAGAGGAGTTCAGTACACTTGGACTCGATTACCACAAGGTTTCATAGACAGTCCAAGTATTTTCTCACAGGCCCTGCGTGATTGTTTACAGTCTTTCCAACCAGAGAGTGGATCAATATTGATACAGTATGTGGATGATTTACTGCTGTGCTCAGATTCACTGGAAGCGTCCCTGAGAGATACGAAACAACTCCTGTTTCATCTTTCAGACACAGGACACAAGGTTTCCAAGGACAAGTTACAATTATGCCAGACCCGTGTGAAGTATTTGGGACACTGTTTAACACAAGGACTGAGACACCTTACCGCTGATAGAATTCAAGCAATTCGTGACATGACCCTGCCACAAACCCAGCAACAGATTAGAACGTTTTTAGGAATGTGTGGGTATTGCCGTAACTGGATCCCAGGTTTTTCCATACTAGCCCTACCTTTGCAGGAGATGGTCTCCTCAAACAAACCTGATCGGATTTCGCACACAGACGAATCTGAGATGGCATTTGAGAGACTTAAACAGTGCCTAACGCAGGCACCAGCATTAGGTATGCCTGACTATGGGAAACCCTTTAAGCTGTACGGAACAGAGAGTGCTGGGTGCGCAGCAGGTGTCTTAACCCAGAAGCATGGTGATGCCAGCAGGCCGGTAGCCTACTATAGCGCTCAGCTAGATACGGTAGCGCGATCCCTCCCCACATGTTTGCGAAGCGTTGGAGCAATAGCATTGCTAGTCACAAAAAGCGAAGATGTAGTGCTAGGACACAACCTCACAATTCATACACCACATGCAGTGTCAGCCTTACTGAATTCTGCCCAAACCAGACACGTCTCATCAGCGCGGTTTACAAGATGGGAATTGGCATTGATGGCCCCCGTAAACTTCACCATAAGGAGATGCAGCGCATTAAATCCTGCAACGTATCTCCCAGGTGTGCCTGGACAGGCACAAAGGGTGGAGGATGAGAGTGATGGTGAAAGAGGATTTAATACAGGGGATGACACGCATGATTGTATGGAATATTTGACCCAAAATTTCACGGCAAGGCCTGACATCAGTGACAACCCACTGGAAGATGTAGATTTTACTTTCTACACTGACGGTAGTTGTCACAGACAGACGGACTCGGGAGACTTGTGTACTGGATACGCAGTCGTAGATGACCAAGGTACCATAGAAGCAGAACCGCTAGGCCCACCACACTCAGCACAAGTTGCTGAACTGGTTGCCCTAACCAGAGCATGTGAATTGGCTAAGGGCAAATCAGACAACATTTACACAGATTCTAGGTATGCCTTCGGAGTAGTCCATGATTTCGGGGCCCTATGGCGCCTCAGAAATTTCATGACGGCAGCTGGCACACCCGTAGCGCATGCAGCCCACATCAAAAGACTTCTGACAGCGATACAGGAACCCGACAGAGTGGCTGTTATCAAGTGTAAAGCTCACACATATAGCCAAGACCCGGTATCACTTGGAAACAGCCGAGCAGATGAAGCTGCTAAATCAGCAGCCGGTAACCCCATACAAACAGACAGTACACAACTGATGGTATTTAATACTGTAAACACACAGAAATTGTGTGAAATGCAAAATTTGTGTTCCCCACAGGAAAAGGCAGTCTGGAGGTCAAAAGGATATGGCCAGGAGTCCTCAGGACTCTGGACAAATGGACATGGTAAGCCAGTGGCACCCAGAGCATACCTTCCAAGTCTAGCGGAAGCAGCACACGGGCTGACTCATCTAGGCAAAGAAGGAATGTGTAAGCTAGTAAGAGCTTATTGGTGCGCTCCAGGATTTTCCTCCCATGCGGGTAAAAGAGCAATGACATGTCTCACCTGCTTGAGGAAGAATATCGGAAAGGCAATACCGACAGAGCCATCCCATATCCCTCCGACAGATGGCCCTTTCCAGGTAATACAGATTGATTTCATACAATTACCACCTTGTAGAAATTTAAAGTATGTTTTGGTCTGTATTGATGTATTCTCAAATTGGGTCGAAGCATTTCCCGCGGCCACAAATACCGCTGTGTTTACTGCAAAGAAAATTGTGCAGGAATTTGTGTGTAGGTACGGTATCCCTAGAATAATTGAAAGTGATAGGGGTACCCATTTCACAGGTGAAGTCTTTCAAACAATGTGTAAGTTGATGGGAATTAATAGTAAGCTGCACACTCCGTACCGCCCCCAGGCGAGTGCGAAGGTGGAAAGAGTAAACAGCACTATTAAAAATAAATTGAGCAAGGTAATGACTGAAACAGGACTGTTATGGCCTGAAGCTTTGCCAATCGTATTATACAGCATCAGAACCACCCCCAGGTCCCCTCTTAATCTGTCTCCTTTTGAAATTCTGTTTGGTCGACAACCCCATGTTATGATTAACCCCCAGGATGATTTGAAATGTAACAATGAAGTAACTGTAAAGTACTTGGTTAAGATGAGTAAGCAATTGAGGAATCAGAATGATAATCTAAAGTTGGTGATTCCTGATTTGCCAGACAGTAATTGTCATGACATTGAACCTGGGGATTATGTAATGATACGGAATTTTCTACGCTCAGGTTGCCTTATTGACAGATGGGAAGGACCATATCAAGTCTTATTGACCAGCACAACTGCTTTGAAGGTTGCCGAGAGAGAGACTTGGGTTCATTCGTCTCATTGTAAAAAGGTCACTGACCCAGAGAGGTCCCGTGATAAAGAACAGACGGTAGAGGTTGTATCACTAGAGTGTCTGTTCAGGGAGGATTGAGACGACACCTGAGCGCGGAGAATAACAAGACCGGAAGCTTGTCGAGCCAGATTTCTTTTTCCCATTTGTTATTTTCTCCAGTTCTCACCTCCCTCCTATTTCCTTTCCCCCTTCTTATTTTTCTCCTTTTACTCCTCTAAGATGGACTTGCCCCAAGAGACTGTGATCCGGATTTTCCTGTTGACCATGATGTTGACCAGAGCAGTCTGTTTCGGTGAGAGTACCATGGAGGTCGAGAAAGGATCGGGAATGGGTTCTGATGACCAGGATGCAGGCGTAGATTTCCAAGAACAACATAATCACCGAGTAAAGGCGAGTATCAGAAAACGATCTGGTAGCATTGACAATAGAAGGAATTGTGAAGGATTGTTAGCTGAAGAGAACTGCATCTGTAGGCATTGTGACAATATAGTTGAGGATGGGTGCATAAAGAAATGTCAGTCCAGTTTTAATGTCCACATGGACCGGCATCCATTGAGTGACTATTACTCCTTAGTGGGTAAAGTGTTAAATCAGACAGACTGTTGGGTATGCTCTCAAGTACCTCAAGGCCATAGCAAATCAGGACTAGTACCATTCCCTTTAACTGTAGGAGAGGTACTTGAGCTAAGTGGTGGGAGGCCGGAGGACAAGAGGTTTAATATCTCTAGTCCTCCTAGTTTGAAGCTCCACCAATATCATGTGGATAGGTCCTTAGTATGCTTTAACATTTCCAATCCCCGAAAGCCGGGAAATTGGGAAGTGTCATGGAGTAATCAAACCATGACCTTTTCATACAGACCCGACAGAATGCCCATAGACACAGAACTTATACGCCAGATAGCCGACCATAGGAAATTTTTCCGGTATAGGTACACCTTAGGAAGTAGGACCATGCGAGTTGGAGAAGTATCACCAGGATACTGTGCACAGATCGTACAAACTGATACGTGTACTAAACAGATGGGAGAATTAGGGTTAGGAGATTTCACATGGAAAATTTGTAACATGATAATGTCATACTCCGTCCCATATGTTCTCCCCGATGATGCATATTTCATATGCGGGAGGAAGGCGTATAAGTGGCTTGCCCCAAACTCAGAGGGATTGTGCTATATTGGAAAAGTACTGCCTTACTGTACTGTAACCCATAACAAAATGAAAGATATTCACCGCAGTGCCCAAGCTCCTTATACTCACACTCGTTAAACGACACCTGATAGAGAGGACAGAGCATTCAGCCTCTGATCTGATCCATGAATCCACCGGGATTCAATTCCTACTCGCGTTAGATATCACTCGTACCGCCAGAGGAGTGATAAATTACAAATATATATCTGCGCTTGCAAATTTATTAGACAATATCACCGAAATGTATGACGACACATTCAGGTACACTGGGAAAGAGTTACAAGCCTACAAAATAGAACTGGTTCAGCATAGGATGATTCTCAATTACCTCACAGCTGTGACAGGCGGGTATTGTGTTACCCTAGCAACTCAATATGGAATAAAGTGCTACACGTACATTACAAACAGCACGGAGGACCCAGCCGAGGTCATAGACCAAAAGATGGATGACATTTTACAATTAAAGTGGGAGTTTCGAAGGAAACACAATCTCACACGCGCTGCTGTGGGTAATGAGCTGACCAGTTGGGTGTCATGGTTGAACCCACGAAATTGGTTCTCGGGCTTAGGAGAATGGGCCCAAGGTATTATTATGGATGTAGGGAAATTTCTTTTGTGTATTCTGGGAGTCGTCATATTGGTTGGCCTGATATTTAGATGCGTTCGGGTTTTAACGAGGTGTAAAGGTAGTACCCGGGTGATGAGTCTGAGGAGCGAGGACACTGTACTAACAACAACTAATTTGATGTATGACCCAACGATAGAGACAATGTTGTGATGACAATGTGATTCCACGGTCCGTTTCTTTCACCCGTTTCTCCTTTGTTTTCCTCCAAGGTACAAAGACATCCGCTTGGAAGAAGAATTTGACAACCTCTTTTATACAGACCATTGATGAACTATGCTACAAGCCCCATTTTCCCTAGTGACTTTATATTTTACGATAGCCCAAATATTTTAGTGACTAACTTTCTGGACAATGGAAAAACTTTTGCCGTCCTTTATAGCAAAAGCATCAGGACACTACAGTCAACATGTACATCGAGACAAGACAAGACCTCAATCGGCAAATGTATATTAAACTCACATAGTTTATGACTGCATTTACCATAATTGCTTCTTATCTTCATTTCTACAACCTTCAGGTAATAACACACATAGTCAATAGGGAATATAGGCACAGATATCAGCACTCACATATCCCCCCATTCATGTATCATCAACTAAAATGTGCTCCCCCATTTTGTTACAACTAAAAGCCGAAAAGAGCTCGGTAAAGTTTGACAGCCCATCCACAGACCCTTGATACGGGATAAGAAGGAATTCAAATGTATACTTCGCAATACCTCGAAGCTTGATTTAAAACACGTACGGCACGATGATACATGACCCCTCAAACATGGATTCATACACACATGCTTCTACTATCTCACTAGGTCATACCTTTTTCCCACCTGCTCCTCTCCTCCCTTTACCCAATCATAAAATGGTATTTACATTATGACATATATTTTTCTTTTTTGAACTGTTTTAGGAAGTGGCAGTTATTGATGACTGCCAAAGTCGGAAAAATATCATGCTACACGTTGCCATATATCCACCCCATGCGCGTGCCTGCTGCACGTGCACATTCTCTCCCGTGCGTGCGGATACTCGCAGCCGCGTAATGGCGCCTCCTCGGCCATGCGCTCGAGCGCGTGGTATGTGCATTTACGGTAGAGTTTGTGTGCGTCTAGCGGGCGACTCAATCGTTAAATAATAAAACCAAATAGTATGTTTTATAGATAATGTTCCCCTTAATAATGACTGTAAGTTTGTTTAATGTATATGGTCGCTGGACAGAGGAATTCCTCTTTGCATGGTACGAAGGGTCAGACAGGGTTTAAGCAGCTGTGTCTGGTACCTAACTAAAGAACATTTTATTAGAAACAATCCGGTGCTGGTTAGGTAAAGATTAATCGCTCCTGCGTATAGTTATGGCCATTAGTATTTTCTGGACATTTACTATATTTGCGATTCATTACCCATGCGGCGGGAATCTTCAGATTCCCTCCCACCTGAGCAGTTTGATATAGTCACAGCCCACCTGTTCAAACTAACCTATGACCTTTTGTTATGATGCGAGGAGACATTCCTGTGTCCAATGAACAATGAGATTATAGGTCCCTTTGTAGTGTACTGTACACAGTGTATATAAGATCAGCCAGCCTGGGCAGCTCTCTCACTCTCCACAAACGGTTTTCATCTTGACTAACTTGGAGCTGGTACCAGAAGCTGCGCAGCGATCGTTCCCAGTGTGTGTAAGTAATTCTCTGTAACCAACTTGTTCTCTGTTTGTATTGGCCATACTCTCTCTCTCTCTCTCTGTTATAGTATAGGATTGTGACGCTATTGTATATTTCTGTCTAGATATTCTGTTAGAATGATATGTTAGCTTGTAGTGTATGACTTGTAAACTGTTTCCCCTTTTCGATATAACTAAAAGCTTGTTAGTAAAGGTGTTGGAACCTTAGCAAGGTATCGTGTGTTTATTATATTGCAGAGGGTAATAGGAGCGTCTCAAACGCTCAAGCAGCTTTAGCATTAACCAGGTTAAGCAGCGTTACATCGCTACAGTATTTCAGTACAAGGTTTGCAGTATAAGAGTATCCTTTCTGTGTGTTACATTCAAGGTTTACTGATTGTCATCCCGTGAGCGTCTGCGCCGCTCGTGTTCTCCTCGTGGACTCGAGCGTCCGCTACGCTGGTAGCGTAGCATTACGGTAGTCGGCCGCCTATAGCGTGCTCGACACCACGCATTAAGCTGTGAGCGAGCGTGTCGCATGTGCGTCTCGATCACGGCCGAGCGTATGCTACGCTAAGTGCGTACCCTTACAGTACCCCACACGCCAATTGCGTACTGAGTCTCTTACCCATTTATAGTGAATGTTATAAGATAAATAGCTTTATCACACTGAACTGGCCTCCTTTGCATAGCATGTTCCTGGCATGGACATGTATTTATATCTGGAATAAATGTCTTTCACTTGAAAAAAAGTTTTCCATTGGATATTAAATACAGACAACAAAATACATGCAAGTGCAACTTATCTCCTGTGATATTTCACATAGGGTCAATGATGATCCCCATAGCTGCACCAAACAGTAGTTGCCTTGTGATCTCTGAGCCCAATTCAGATGTGTTTGGAGTTGCCATCACTGCTTCCATGGTGTTGTATGGTGATGCAGCAGGAGGCATCTATTACAAGCAGATGCCTCCCGCTGTAGTTGTGATCTGAACGGTGTCTTAGGACGCAGCATCGGGTGGCTTATGGTACCCATGGTGACACGCAAGTCACGCGTCGCAGAGGCCAGGAAATCTCCGTCCAACACGGAGATACCTGACCTCTTCCTTCCCCCAAACAGCACCAACACACCTGTTTTTACAAACAGAGGCTGTTCCCGGGTCCCAAGTGGCAGCAGACTGTCAATCACTGGGTACTGTTACTTTGTTGCACAGGGCACAACGCCAACCACATCTGCACTAGGCCCTATGTGAACTGCATCGTACCAGATTCACTGCAAATTTCACCTCCAAATTGGACAGTATTATCATGACTTGATCATTTCCCAAAATATTTTGTATCTTAGTAACGCATACTAAAAAAAAAAAAGCATACACAAAAGGCAAGAAAATAAATTTACCAGGTAGTAATTAGTAATGTAAGATAGTAACACAACTTACAGAATCCTCTGGTGGTCTCTGGATCTTTCCCCAATCTACAGAAGGACCTTTCTCTTGCAAGAATCTGCGGAACAACTTCTGGAAGCCTTCCAGGTCTTTCTTAGTGTGCTGCAGGAAAATATACAGTACTCAGAACGGATCATGTAATGTTATTTCCTGAATGCCTGCAGGAATAGGACTTGTATCAAAAGTGAGGCAGTAGTATCCGTACACTGTATAAATCTACATGAAAATTCTCCAGTCCTCAAATAAAGCAGGGACAGAAATGTACATAAATTATGTATTTGGACAAACGAGTGTAAACAGCAATGCTTCTACTGACCTGAGAAAGCTAGTTGTATGGACAAACTTTATGTTTTAAGGAGGCATTATTCAATGCTTCGGACATTGAGACAAGCTGTCAACACATAAGGTTTGTTGAGCCAAAACATTGATCCTATCACCAGCAAAATCAGATTGGTGGATGATCCCCATAAGCAAGTGATGAGGGTATCAGCCATACCTTGCATATTGCTGCGTTGTGTTTTACCTCAGGTACGTGGAAGGGAGGACCCAGCTCCCTGCCGATGCCTATGAGAAAATACACAGCTCATGCACAAGGCTTACTGACATTGCACAGAACATGTACATTGGGGGTCATTCCGAGTTGTTCGCTCGCAAGCGGATTTTAGCAGATTTGCTCATGCTAAGCCGCCGCCTACTGGGAGTGAATCTTAGCATCTTAAAATTGCGAACGATGTATTCGCAATATTGCGATTACACACCTCGTAGCAGTTTCTGAGTAGCTCCAGACTTACTCGGCATCTGCGATCAGTTCAGTGCTTGTCGTTCCTGGTTTGACGTCACAAACACACCCAGCGTTCGCCCAGACACTCCTGCGTTTTTTCCGGAAACGGTAGCGTTTTTCCCCACACGCCCATAAAACGGCCTGTTTCCGCCCAGTAACACCCATTTCCTGTCAATCACATTACGATCGCCAGAACGATGAAAATGCCGTGAGTAAAATTCCTAAGTGCATAGCAAATTTACTTGGCGCAGTCGCAGTGCGGACACTGCGCATGCGCATTAAGCGGAAAATCGCTGCGATGCGAAGATTTTTACCGAGCGACCAACTCGGAATGACCTCCATTATGCGGAAAACCCTGCATACAGCAAATAGGCTGCATTATTCTCACATACAGATTTAGCCTCCTCTGGGGTATATTTTCCTCACCTTTGCCACTTTTCCTGCATTCTGCTACTTTTTCCTCAATTCTGCATTTCATGTCACTTACAGTATACTAGGCATTTAGGATTAACGTTTTGGCGTAGCTAAGTCTGTGATCGCTGTACGTGGACACATCTGTACTCATTGACGAGACAGTTGGGACATGTCACCATATCCTGGATGAAGCATACAGTTCAGACAGAGAATTGCGCAATGTGTAAGAGATTGAGAAAATCTTAAGTTACACATTAACCTGGAAGTATGTGCGGGCAATACACCTACTCTCACTGCTCACCCACCCTCTCGTCTCACATGCTATAACAACTATGTTTGCTGTGTAAAGAAAATAAAAATGTCTGAGAACATTTTTGATAAGCGATGTATTTGTTCAACTGTTGCGTCATCAGTATGTGTCTCATAATGAAATGATGAAAATCGCTACAATGCAAAGTAGACCTCAAAATGTTAAACGGATTTTCTCAGTCACCAATGGCTTATCAATGCAGAATGTCAAAAGTTAGCAGACACTGTTACTTTCCATACTAGTGATCTCTCTATTGCTTGCTGTGTCTTAAATAACCGCTTTCACTTAAATTGGAGGATGTTTAAACAGTAACCAGCATAGGCATTTACTAAACAGTATACTGCCAGGGTCTACTCATGTTCTCAGCAGCCATTATAATATTGAAATCCATAAGTCCCTGAGAACACCCACTATGCCGGTTCCTGGAGCCAATCTCTAACAGCATTGATGACCTCACCCTAAAGCTCCAATCATATGGGCTTGAAGGACAGGTCGGTCCTACATCTGTTCTCATCAGTATCTGCTCTGACCACACCCATCCTGCCCCGGAGAATCAACATTTTCAACAAGCCTTGCCTGGTATGTATTAAAGAGCCAGAAAATTAATTTACAAAGTATGCAAGAAAAAAATTATGTTTTTGTGGTGGAAGGACAGTTCTTGTTTGACTGGTAAGAACTGTTTAAAAGGAGAAGGCCAGCTTTATACAACTCCAGCTCCTTCCCACAGAGTAGCCAATGTAGATGGCTCTACCTCAAACCACACCGGGAGCGGATTGTTCCTTGATCTTGCAGAGCAGACGCTCTATATACTGTAGGACTAAGGGCCTGAGCTGGACGCGGTGACAATGTCGCATGCAGCTTGCCGATTTTTTACGTCAACAATTTTTGGATCATCTCTTTTTTTTTTTTTTTTTATATATATATATGCACCTCATTGTTACGTCCTTTAAGCCTACAGATGGTATCAACAGAATGAGCGAATCATAAAGTTATCGCATAAATTACAGTCAATTGAGCTCAGGAAGAAAAGAAGTGTAGATGTTATAATGTCTTACAATGTACCTTAGCATGGGAACGTTTCCATAACAATTTCAGACAGTGACAAAATGCCTTAGAAAGGTAGTTCAGTATTTTGAGTACATGTTCATTTATCATTTAGTGTTCATTCTAGTGCCCAGCATCTTTCAAAACCCATACAGTTCTTCTTTGCTGCCTGGGGTGCTGCTGCCTTCTTTGGTGCTTCTAGCACACCGTTGTCTCTATCTCAGCACTGAGCACCACAGCAGAGAAGCGACACCCCAGGCAGGAAAGAGGAACTGCACAGGTTTTTGAGATTTGCAGGGTACTAGAATGAACACCATTTCATTCCGCCCTTTGCTTCTAATTCATATAGTTCAAAATCAAGCTACACAATCCATTTGGAAGGGGGTAAATGAATGTATAATGGAAAGACGAGTACCTCTAATTCAGACTCAGGCGCCGTAGACAATATTTTCTCCAGGTCTAACTTCATGGCCTCTTCAAGCTCTTGTCTGATGGCTTCTTGAAACTGCGACATCCCTCCTCCAGACATTGCTTTGCTTAAATCTGAAATAAAATAAAGAAGAACAAGGAATTGTTTAAAGTGTAGTCTAATATAGTCCACAAACAGGCCCATAATGCCGTAACGCTCGCATATCAATATCGCTCATGTATCACTTCCCAAATAGGGCTTTAGGAGGTAATAAGCGATTGGGTCACAACGGAGAATGATTTTGATCGAATGACTTTCATGCGGTCGCGGCTTGTGTTGGGGGGTTGCATATACACTAACAGTGGACCAATTTACAGATAACTCTGGAATCTGTAAATGCGAGGGCCAGTTATTTATTTTTAGCCCTGCAACCCTCAGAAGAGCCGCCTCTGTGCCACACCAGTTACCAGTTCAATTAAATACTGTTGTATGAGATATTCCTCTAATTCTGATGCAGATGTCACAGTCACTCCTATTTCTCAGGGCTTCATTTGCCAGGAGACATTTAAAGGGGTGTGGTTCGTTATATCGACAGTATCTAGGTCGACAATGTTTAGGTCGACCACTATAGGTCGACAGTCACTAGATCGACATGGATGGAAGGTCGACAGGGTTTCTAGGTCGACATGTGCTAGGTCGACAGGTCTAAAGGTCGACATGAGGATTTTTTTTTTTTTTGGTGTCGTTTTCTTTGTAAAGTGACCGGGATCCCAAATTAGTGCACCGCGTCCCCTCGCATGGCTCGCCATGCTTCGGGCATGGTGCCTTCGCTCGGCACACTTTACCGTTCCAATAGTAGTCCACGTGGATCGTCAAGTATGAAAAAATCCCAAAAAAAAAAAGAAGTTAAAAACTCATGTCGACCTTTAGACCTGTCGACCTAGCACATGTCGACCTAGAAACCCTGTCGACCTTCCATCCATGTCGACCTAGTGACTGTCGACCTATAGTGGTCGACCTAAACATTGTCGACCTAGACACTGTCGATCTTCAGACCGGATCCCATTAAAAGTGCCAAAAATAACACTATAATTAAGTTCAGTAAACAAATGACGACTAGAAACGTAGAACGTTGAGACAGTTATGGTGTGTGGTGTACTTACATGCACATACTCAGGAGCAATGTGTCCCGGAAAATGTTCCCAATGTTGGAAACCATCTATTAATACATGGCAAAGCCAGACAATATACTTTAGCCCAGATTCTCACAGTAAGTCTTTGTGAAGTAAAGCCCAAAATCAGACATAAATGCCAATGGAAAACCTACAATACCTGCCAGCAATGAAAGATTGCAAATAAACCCCCAAAAAGATCAACTGTCCCTGTAGAACTTCCTCACATTTTCTGGGAGTCAACTGTTACTGTACCTGGTCAGGGGGTTGACATTCATGGGGGGTGATTCAAGGGATTTACCCAGCGGCTACCACCAGGGGACACAAAACAGACCAATTCAATTGTTGCTCCGTTTACGCGCCCAGTAGCAGTGGAGCCGACATTGTTTCTCACAGATTCCTGAGGTGCAAGAAAAAAATGTATGGAAACTTCCCCTTTGGAAGCCCAAAGCAGGGAGTTTAGACGGTTTAGCCATTTTAGGCAGCTAAACCTGATCTGTTTGGGCGCGACATGTGCGATGTGCATGGACTCCCAAACACAACTGAATTGTGACAATTGTTCGGGGGTCTAAAAAGTCCCATTTAGAAGGGTTTTTTTCGACACTCAGAACAATTGAATCAGCCCCATTATGTTTACACAATGCGGACATCTGAAATGTCACCATGTGAAACGTCGATATTCCCAGAATGTCAACGATAAGGGTTAGGCGACACCAGGAGGGATGTGCGTGTGTGTGTGTGTGTGTGTGTGTGGGGGAGGGGGGGGAGGGGGGGTGCGTGTGTGTGGGGGGGGGGGGTAGGTAGTCAGGTAGTCACATGGCCACCGGATCACATCTGTGGGTTAGGGTCTAAACTAATCTGAAGTTTTCAAAATAACACAGTCATCCCAAACCCTAACTTATGGTCTGATGAGATCAAGGTTGAACTTTTTGGCCGGAATTCTAAGAACTAAGTTTGGGGCAATTACAACACAGCTCATCACCTAAAAAATCCCATACCTACTGAGACGCATGGTGTTTGCAGCATCATGCTTTGGGTCTGTATCTCTTCCTTAAATAAATAGCCACGCCAAGCGTTGCCGCCGAGCGTCTTATCCGCCACAAATCAGGCGCAACTAGTGTGCCTGCGACTATGATGCGCACAGCCATAGGAATGAATGGGCAGCATAACTAGTCGCAGCTGGACGAACTAAGGCACACCCTGGCTAAACGCACCACGTGTGCCGGGTAAGATGAGCTTGGCTACATCTGTATGTCCTCTTTCCCGATTGTACAGGGCATAATAAATACCAAAATATAATCGCATGAAACCTGCTGGCCTGCCTGGAATTTCATCTTCCAACAGGATAGTGATCCAAAGCAACAAGCCAATGAAGTAATGGCTTCAGAAAAGGTACATTTTCACAGCTATGGAATGGCCCAGTCAGAGCCCTGTTCTTAATCACATTGAAAAAGCTTTGGAATGTTTACCTTAAACTTTTTGACAGGGCACAACTGCCAGTCCACGTGTGCAACGTTCACTGAGATATACTCAAAAAGAAAAAGTAACTGCTACCATAAAGCAAAACTTAGGGATGGCCTTTTGACCAACAGCCATCAATGGTTAACCACCGATGGTAGATGGTTTAGCCATCAATGTTGGAGGTGCAATGGTTCTCAGTCCGATGGCACAGAGCATCCTGATGGTTTTTTGCCTCATTAAAGGCAGGACACACAGACTAGCTCCGCCTCCCCAGACGCGACCCGTGAATCCATGTCCCCACATCTGATTGGCCCATTGATAGAGACCATTGGTGGGTGAAATCATTGATTGTTTCCCTATCAATAACTTCATAGTCTCAGAGTTAACAACCAATGGTACCATCAATGGTTAACCCACGAACGGCTATCCATAGGAAAAATTGCTTCCACAAAGTATTTGTTCAACAGTATGCACACTTACACATCCAGGGTATCCTGTTTTTTTTACTGCTATTATTTATATATTGTCTATTTGTGTTCACTTGACTTATCTTCAGTTCAAGCTTTACATCACATAAACCTTCAAGGGTGCATAGACTCTTTAGATCCACTGTATTACAGGAAAGGCAGCAATGTATACGGACCTGACAGCTATTCTCTCCTGCAGGATAATAATAGTTATATGGAAGATACATTGGGGATGATTCAGAGTCAGTTGTATTCGCGTCCCATATTTATATATATATATATATATATATATTATATATATATATATATATATATATATATATATATATATATATATATATATATATATATATATATATATATATATATATATATATATATATATATATATATATATATATATATATATATATAGTGATTCATCGCGCCCTACGGGCGCTCTTCACACTGTCGTTAGGGGCTACGCCCCGTTAACCCCTGCACGCCTTTGAACATACGCAGGCCGGTAGATATCAGATTCAGAAATGCAGGGCGGTATAGAGGGCATACGGAAATGGGGTCCGGTTGAGAAAAAAATAGAGAGGCGTAAGGGGGGAGAAAGGGAATGTACAGAAACGCTGTGCGATTGGTAAAGGATAGGGAGAGGCAGGGTAGTAGGGAGAGGATAAAGAGAGGGAAGGTGTTAGACAGAAAATACCGTTGCAAGAGGCTACGACCCGTTAACCCCTGCACAGGCTTCAGCTGTGCTATAATTGTTATTATATGGAGTATTACCTGCAAAAAAGTTTATGCTAGTGGGTAAATATTGCAAGGGGGAAGGGCGTGCGATTGTCAAGGGGGCGTAGCCCTTTGTGAGAGCGTGAAGAGTGGTCGCAGGGCACAATGAATAACAGTGTAGTATATACTGCTAGTGTATGCAGCGCAGCTTACACACACAGTGGTCACAGGTATCAGAGCCGCGTATACACACAATGGACACAGGTAGCTGAGCCGCTTATACACACAATGGCCACAGGTAACGGAGCCACGTATCCACACAGGTAGCAGAGCCGCTTATACACACAGTGCCCACAGGTAGCAGAGCCGCTTATACACACAGTGCCCACAGGTAGCAGAGCCGCTTATACACACAGTGCCCACAGGTAGCAGATCCGCTTATACATACAGTGCCCACAGGTAGCAGAGACGCTTATACACAACGTGCCCACAGGTAGCAAATCAGTTTATACACACAATGACCACAGGCAGCAGTGGTGCTTATACACACAATGCCCCCCGGTAGCAGTGCCACTTCTACACACAATTCCCATAGGTAACAGAGGCGCTTATACACACAGTGGCCACAGGTAGCTGAGCCGCTTATACACACAATGGCACCACTTATACACACAATGGCCACTTTTAGCAGCACCGCTTATACACACAAAGGCCACAGGTAGCAGTGGCGCTTATACACACAACGGCCACAGGTAGCAGCACCACTTATACACACAATGGCCACAGGTAGCAGAGCCGCGTATACACACAGTGCCCACAGGTAGCAGAGCCGCGTATACACAATGGCCACAGGTAGCAGTGTCGCTTAGACACATAAGGGCCACAGTATTACTTTTTTTATTAATCCAATGTACACTGGTAGCAACTATACTCACAGAAGTTCAGTGTGTGTGTGAGGGGTTTGGAAAGGGGGTGGGTTCAGTGAGGTTGAGGTGCCTATCCGTGCCGTTGATCACCCCGATTCAGGGAATCACTTGTAGCGGCTGCGGATGGTGTCCGAGGTGCTACGTGTGGTGGAGGGGTGGGTGTGGGAGGGGGTCCAGAGGTGTTGCGGGTGGTGGTGGGGTGGGTGCAGTGGCACGGATGTCGGAAAGGGTGCAGAGGTGCTGTGGGTGGGGGAGGGGGAGGTGTGGAGGAGGCGTGGATGGGGGAGGTGCGGGTGGGGGAGGGGCGGGAGTGCCGCGGGTGGGGGAGGGGCGGTGGGTGCTGCATGTGTGGGTTCAACGGATGGGGGATGGAGTGCCGCGGGTGGGGGAGGGGCGGGAGTGCCGCGGGTGGGGGATTGCTACAGATGTGGGTGCTATGGGTGGGGGAGGGGGAGGGGGTGGGAGTGCCGTGGGTGGGGGTGCCGCGGGGAGGGTGCCGCGGGGAGGAAGGAGGCGTGTGCCGCGGGTGGGGGGCGGATGTTGTGTAGGCTGTGGGTGCCGCGGGTGGGAGGGGGGCAGGTGCGGCAGGCAGAGGTCGTCCACGGCATTCTCCTCCGGAGTGTGCGGCAGCCGCAAGACTCACCAGCTGCAGTGTCACCAGGGTGCAGGGAGTGTACAGGGAGGAGGGAAAGAGGGGACTGGACGGAGACGGGGAGAGAACTGGGCGGGGATGGGCGGACCGAGGGAGGGGACTGTTCCTGGCCTGCATCCAGCCACCCAGATCTGTGCCTGTGACACCGCCCAGCGATAGAGGGCCAGGCACAGAATCACAAGGCTATTATATACACACACACACACACACACACACACACACACACACACATATATATAATTTTTCACCAAAAAAGAAAGATAGGCAAAATAACAAAAAATTAATGAATGCTGCGTAGCTTTTGGGGTAATCCCACAACAGCCATGGAGTAATCCATACATCTTGCATACGATTCTGCAACTCAATATACATTAATGTAACATACACTCTTCATTTTTCATAAAGAATTATTGAACTGTTACATTTTTACAAAGTAAATCCTCCCCTTCCATTATTCCTCTGTTCGTCAAATTATTAACGGTGTCTGTAACTCGTATTAAATAAAATGGCATTGCTCAGTAACCTTATTAACGTGAAATATGCACATAAACCAGCGGTGATAAGGGGCATAACTTTCAAAAGGTTATTCACTTTAACTCAACATGTAAAAATAGAGATGGTGTATTTTTAAAAGGTCATAAGCCGCTCGGCTCCTTATATTTTAGGTTATGATTTTCTTTTCCATTGCTGTAAAGATTTTATTATGTAAAAGGTTTATACATGTCATGAACACAAAAATTTTTGTTTACTTATATAGCACCTTCACCACGCAGCACTGTACAGAGAATACGTGTTCATGCACACCAGTCCCTGCCCCACTGGTGCTTATAGTGGACATGCCCTACAACACAAAAATACACACACATACATTTACCGCGGCTAATTGGTTCGCCAGGGGCTATCCAATTAGACCCGATACAGCTCGTTCATCCCCCCGATGCCGGCACTTATTGGGGATTATGCATTGCGTACCCCCTAGACCTTAAGTGCTGCAATTATACATAGGCCCCCAACTTTTTGCGGGACCTGTGTATTTTCTCGGGACCAATTGGATAGTGGGATTAAAAAAAAAAAAAAAAAAAAAAATGATGAAAAAATAAGATTTTACTTACCAGTAAATCTATTTCTCGTAGTCCGTAGAGGATGCTGGGGACTCCGTAAGGACCATGGGGAATAGACGGGCTCCGCAGGAGATAGGGCACTTTAAGAAAGCTTTGGATTCTGGGTGTGCACTGGCTCTTCCCTCTATGTCCCTCCTCCAGACCTCAGTTAGAGAAACTGTGCCCAGAGGAGATGAACAGTACAAGGAAAGTATTTTTTTAAATCTAAGGGCAAGATTCATACCAGCCACACCAATCACACCGTATAACTTGTGATAAACTACCCAGTTAACAGTATGAACAACAACATAGCCTCGGTTCAAACCCGATCAACTATAACATAACCCTTATGTAAGCAATAACTATATACAAGTCTTGCAGAAGAAGTCCGCACTTGGGACGGGCGCCCAGCATCCTCTACGGACTACGAGAAATAGATTTACCGGTAAGTAAAATATTATTTTCTCTAACGTCCTAGAGGATGCTGGGGACTCCGTAAGGACCATGGGGATTATAACAAAGCTCCCAAACGGGCGGGAGAGTGCGGATGACTCTGCAGCACCGATTGAGCAAACAGGAGGTCCTCCTCAGCCAGGGTATCAAACTTATAGAACTTTGCAAAGGTGTTTGACCCCGACCAAGTAGCAGCTCGGCACAGTTGTAGTGCCGAGACCCCTCGGGCAGCCGCCCAAGAAGAGCCCACCTTCCTAGTGGAATGGGCCTTAACCAATTTAGGCAATGGCAATCCTGCCGAAGAATGCGCCTGCTGAATCGTGTTACAGATCCAGCGAGCAATAGTCTGCTTTGAAGCAGGAGCGCCAACCTTGTTGGCCGCATACAGAACAAACAGAGCTTCGGTCTTCCTGATCCTAGCCGTTCTGGTCACATAAACCTTCAAAGCCCTGACCCCATCCAGGTACTCGGAATCTTCCAAGTCCCGTGTAGCCACAGGCACGACAATAGGTTGGTTCATATGAAAAGATGAGACCACCTTGGGCAGAAATTGAGGACGAGTCCTCAACTCTGCCCTATTTACGTGAAAATCAGGCATGGGCTTTTATATGATAAAGCCGCCAATTCCGAAACCAGCCTTGCAGAAGCTAAGGCCAACAACATGACCACTTTCCAAGTGAGGTATTTCAACTCTACTGTTTTGAGTGGTTCAAACTAAGGTGACTTGAGGAAACTTAATACCACATTAAGGTCCCAAGGCGCCACCGGAGGTACAAAGGGAGGCTGAATATGCAGCACGCCCTTCACAAAAGTCAGTACTTCAGGAAGAGAAGCCAATTCTCTTTGAAAGAAAATGGATAAGGCCGAAATTTGAACCTTTATGGACCCTAAGTTTAGGCCTAAATTCACTCCCGTTTGAAGGAAGTGCAGCAGACGACCCAACTGGAACTCCCCCGTAGGAGCAGTTCTGGCCTCACACCAAGAAACATTTTCGCCATATACGGTGATAATGTTTCGACGTCACGTCCTTCCTAGCCTTGATCAGGGTAGGAATGACCTCCTCCGGAATCCCTTTTTCCGCTAGGATCCGGCGTTCAACCGCCATGCCGTCAAACGTAGCCGCGGTAAGTCTTGGAACAGACAGGGCTCCTGCTGCAGCAGGTCCTGCCTTAGAGGAAGAGGCCACGGATCTTCTGTGAGCAACTCTTGCAGCTCCGGATACCAAGTCCTCCTTGGCCAATCTGGAACAATGAGGATTGTTCTGACCCTTCTTATTCTTATTATCCTCAACACCTTGGGTATGAGAGGTAGAGGAGGAAACACATAGACCGATCTGAACACCCAAGGTGTCACCAGCACGTCTACCGCAACCGCCTGAGGGTCTCTTGACCTGGCGCAATACCTCTTAAGCTTTTTGTTGAGGCGGGACGCCATCATGTCTATCTGAGGCAGTCCCCACCGATCCGTGATCTGTGTGAAGACTTCTTGATGAAGTCCCCACTCTCCCGGATGCAGGTCGTGCCTGCTGAGAAAGTCCGCCTCCCAGTTGTCCACCCCCGGGATGAACACTGCTGATAGTGCGCTTACATGGCCTTCCGCCCAGCGTAGAATCCTGGTCGCCTCTGCCATGGCCACTCTGCTCCTTGTGCCGCCTTGGCGTTTTACATGAGCCACTGCCGTGACATTGTCTGACTGAATCAGAACCGGTTCCGTTTTTGCATGTGTAGATGGGACCCGGACCATTTGTCCAAAAGTTCCCATTGAAAGCTCCTTGCATGGAACCTGCCGAAGGGGATGGCCTCGTATGAAGCCACCATCTTCCCCAGAACCCTCGTGCAATGATGCACTGAAACCTTTTTTGGCTTCAATAGGTTTCTGACCAGAGCTACGAGCTCCTGAGCCTTCTCCACTGGAAGAAAAACTCTTTTTTGGTCTGTGTCTAGAATCAGGCCCAAAAAGGTCAGACGCGTTGCAGGGACTAGCTGGGATTTCGGTAAATTGAGAATCCAGCCGTGCCTCTGTAACGTCTTCACGGACAGAGAAACGCTGTCCAGCAACTTCTCCCGAGATCTCGCCTTTATGAGGAGATCGTCCAAGTACGGGATAATTGTGACGCCCTGCCTGCGCAAGAGCACCATCATTTTCGCCATTACCTTGGTGAAAATTCTCGGGGCCGTGTAAAGACCAAACTGCAACGTCTGAAATTGGTAGTGACAGTCCTGTACTGCAAATCTCAGGAACGCCTTGTGAGGAGGGAAAATCGGAACATGAAGGTACGCATCCTTTATGTCCAGGGACACCATCCAATCCCCTCCCTCCAGGCTGGCGATGACCGCTCTGAGCGATTCCGTTTTGAACTTGAACCTCTTCAAGTACAGGTTCAGGGATTTCAGATTTAAAATGGGTCTGACCGAACCGTCCGGTTTCGGCACCACAAACAGGGATGAATAATAACCCTCTCCTTGCTGGAGAGGAGGAACTTTGACTATCACCTGTTGAATGTACAATTTGTGAATTGCAGCTAACACCAGCTCCCTCTCCGACGGGGAAGCCGGCAGAGCCGATTTGAAAAACCGGCGAGGGGGCATGTCTTTGAATTCCAGTCTGTATCCCTGTGAAACAATCTCTATTGCCCAGGGATCAACGTGTGAGAGAACCCAGACGTGGCTGAACAGACGAAGACGTGCCCCCACTTGATCTGACCCCCCCCCCCCGGAAAGCCCCAGCGTCATGCAGTGGACTTTGCGGAAGTAGGGGAGGACTTCTGCTCTTGGGAACTAGCCGAGTGCAGCTTTTTTCCCTTGCCTTTACCTCTGGCAACAAAGGACGATCCTCGTACCTTCTTGCTTTTATTGGAACGAAAGGACTGCATTTGATAATGCGGTACCTTCTTAGCATGCTGCGGGGGAACATAAGGTAAAAAATTCGATTTACCGGCCGTAGCAGTAGAGACAAGGTCCGAGAGGCCTTCTCCAAACAACTCCTCCCTCTTGTAAGGCAATGACTCCATATGCCGCTTTGAGTCGGCGTCTCCCGTCCACTGTCGGGTCCACAAGAGTCGCCTAGCAGAAATAGACATAGCATTTATTCTGGAGCTTAGTAAACAAATGTCTCTCTGAGCATCCCTCATATACAAGGCAGCATCTCTGATATGCTCAATGGTCATTAGAATGGTATCCCTATCTAAGGTGTCAATCTCCGCAGATAAGGAGTCTGCCCATGCCACGACCGCACTACAAACCCAGGCCGACGCCATGGCCGGACTAACGATAGTTCCTGAATGTGTGTAAATGTGCTTCATGGTAATTTCCTGCTTGCGATCAGCAGGATCCTTGAGGGAAGCAGTATCCGGAGAAGGCAGTGCCACCTTCTTGGATAAGCGTGTCAGTGCCTTGTCTACTTTAGGCGAAGATTCCCATCGTATCGTATCCTTCTGTGGAAAAGGATACGCCATAAGAATCCTTTTGGGAACATGTAATCTCCTATCCGGAGACTCCCAAGCCTTTTCGCACTACTCGCTTAGCTCAAATGAGGACGGAAACGTGACCTCAGGCTTTTTCCCTATATACATGTGAACCCTCGTGTCAGGGACAGGGGGTTCCTCAGTGATATGCAAAACCTCTTTTATGGCAATAATCATGTATCGAATACCCTTTGCCACCTTCGGCTGTAATTTTGCATCCTCATAGTCGACACTAGAGTCAGTATCTGTGTCGGTATCTGTGTCAGTTTAACCTGGGATATGGGGCGCTTTTGAGACCCTGAAGGTCCTGGCACCACAGGGACAGGCACGGTCTGGCTACCTGACTGATCCCTGGCCTCAGCCTTGTCTAACCTTTTATGCAGGAGATTCACATTTGCATTTAAGACATTCAGCATATCCACCCAGTCCGGTGTCGGCGTTGCCGACGGCGATCTGACATTCAAACACTCCCCCTCCACATTAAGCGAGCCTTCCTCGTCAAACATGTCGACACACACGTACCGACACACTTCATACACACAGGGAAACTCTTTTCTGAAGACAGTATCCCCTTTAAGGCCCTTTGGAGAGACAGAGAGAGAGTATGCCAGCACACACCCCAGCGCAATGACCCTGGAGACCAACACAAAATGTTTTTCCCCAGCAGCGCTGTATAATATCTTATCCGCCAGTTATGTGCCCCCCCCCCCCCCTCTCTTTTAAACACCCCTTCACCGTGTGTAAGCAGGGGAGAGTCCGGGGAGCTTCCTCTCAGCGTTCTGCGGAGAGAAAAATGGTGCTGGTGAGTGCTGAGGGAGAAGCCCCGCCCCCTCGGCGACAGGCTTCGGTCCCGCTCAAATTTGTGTAAAAATGGCGGGGGCTCTTTTATATACATGTACAGTGCCCAGCTGTACTGTATATATCTTTTTGCCATGTTTTGAGATGTTATTATTGCTGCCCAGGGCGCCCCCCCTGCGCCCTGCACCCATACAGTGACCGGAGTGTCTGAGGTGTGTGGAGCAATGACGCACAGCTGCGGTGCTGTGCGTTACCTCAGTGAAGCCGCTGAAGGCTTCTGCCGCCTGAGACGTCTTGTTGCTTCTATTCTTCTGGCTCTGTGAGGAGAACGGCGGCGTGGCTCCGGGGGTGGACGCCCAGGACGAACCTGTGTTCACCCCCTCTGGAGCTAATGGTGTCCAGTAGCCAAGGAAGCAGATCCTATCATTTAAGTAGGTCTGCTCCTCTCTCCCCAGTCCCTCGATGCAGGGAGCCTGTTGCTAGCAGTGCTCCCTGTAAAAATAGAAATATCCAAACAAAAATGCTTTCTAATGCAAAGAACTCAGGGAGCTCCCTGCAGTGCGCCCATCTTCCTCTGGGCACAGTGTAAAACTGAGGTCTGGAGGAGGGACATAGAGGGAGGAGCCAGTGCACACCCAGAATCCAAAGCTTTCTTAAAGTGCCCTATCTCCTGCGGAGCCCGTCTATTCCCCATGGTCCTTACGGAGTCCCCAGCATCCTCTAGGACGTTAGAGAAATACCCCGTTTTTCACGCCCGCAGCACTATTACAGGTAATTGGATACCCCATACTGTACATACATTCAGTAAGGTTAATTTTATTTTAAAAATAATCAATTAACATATTAGGAAACCAGAACACTGAATGGAACTAGGACCCTAAGAGAAAGCCTACAAATGCAAAAATTCCACCCTGATCGAGTCCTGGTAAGAATCAAACGATTCCTAGTTTGATCCCGAACTGAATTTTCTGACTGAACCCCATTCATTTGCAGGTGTGTGGTATGGAAGGCCGACCACACTTAGGTCGACAGTGTCTAGGTGGACCACTATTGGTTGACAGTAACTAGGTTGACAGGGATTCTAGGTCGACATGGGTTTTTTAAGGTTGTTTTCTCCGTACAGTGACCGGGAACCCCAATTAGTGCACCGCTTCACTCGCCATGCTTCGGGCAAGGTGCCTCGCTGCGCTCGCAACAGGTTACTATTCCTAATCATAGTCCACGTGGATCGCAAAGTATGAAAAAGTAAAAAATAAAAATAATTTTTTTTGAAAAACTCATGTCGACCTTTTGACCTAGAGACCCTGTCGACTTAGTTACTGTCTACCAATAGTGGTCGACCTATACACTGTCGACATAGTTACTGTCGACCTAGAGACCGGATACCAATTTGCAGTATACAAAAGGGTGTATGTAAATTAGTTAAATAACTAAACATTGTTTCCTAAGAAAACAAAACTGCTTAAATCTTTCATTTAGCTACCCAGCACACAGGGAACTAATAAGCACCAGGACCAGATGGGAAGTCCTGCAGATTACCTACACACGTAGAGTCCCAGGAGGTATGCACATATCCAATACACTCACATTCCTGACCGGCGCATCATACCAGAAGCATATGTTGCACATAAAAACTCACTTGAAAAACAGATCACTAATAGAAGTGTTTATAGGACAACAAAAAGTAGTAAATATTGAAGCTACTGATACGCTGATAATCTGATAACATGTACTGCTAACCACTCGTGGCATAATTAAATTATTAAAATGATATTTGAGAGCAATGAAAACTATTACCCGTGGACCCAGACAGTGTTGGGCCATCACGATCAGCATTGCTCTCTCAACATTTGTATCTTGCTGATGCATACAAGCCACTAAAAACCTCTCCAGAGTATTCAGGGGTTTAAATAGAAATGATCGCAGACAAACGCTGCCCCGTGTGAGGCAGAACACTCCTGAAGGTTAGCGCACATGTGTCGGATATTGGGGGAGTAAATCCATCAGAGACTGTAACATGAGAAGAATTCCGTACAGGGGACCACTTCCATGTGCTTCATTTGACTTAGCTAAGAGTTTAATGGACATCAGAAACACAGCTACGCACTGCAGATGTTAGAGACACTAGAAGACCGTTAGCAGTAAAAGGTGTACTGAAAATAACACTTCTTGATCAAATTAAATTAATTATAAACTAGTTTTATCATATGTAACAAGTTTTAAAGCTTGTTGCATATTTATTTATTATTATTACCAGTTACTTATATAGCGCACGCATATTCCGCAGCGCTGTACAGAGAATATTTGCCCATTCACATCAGTCCCTGCCCCAGTGGAGCTTACAATCTATATTCCCTACCACATGTACACACATACACATTAGGGTTAATTGTGTTGGGAGCCAATTAATCTACCAGTATATTTTTGGATTGTGGGAGGAAAACGGAGTATCCGGAGGAAACCCACGCAAGTACGGGGAGAATATACAAACTCCACACAGTTAGGGCTATGGTGGGAATTGAGCCCATGACCTCAGTGCTGTGAGGCAGTAATGCTAACCATTACACCATCCGTACTGCCCGTAAATGATAAATTGTTCTCCAGCCAATCAGCTTCCAACTGTCACTTTTTAAATACATGACAGGAGCTGAATGGCTGGAGCACCATTTATCATACACAACGAGTTTTAATGAAAAAACCTCTATGATAAATGGGCCGCTGTCTATGCGCCCATTACCTGTATTGGTATAGAGACACCGAAACCAATAATATCCAAAAACTGTGAGAAAAGCTAACAGATACTGGTGGAAGGTGAGAGGGCCGTCCTATCAGGTGGCGTTACAAAGATTTTAAAAAAAATAAGCTTCAGTAGAGGATGGCTATATAACAGTTGTTCATGCCTTATTTATGCCACCAACTAGATCCCTTAGCAATGTCATAATGTCAAAGGGGAAAAAAGAATTGCTGCGCCTATGTCAATCGATTATACATTAAACAGGACTGGTGTCCTCAATCTGGAGTTAACAGTGCAAAAATGTACGTACGCCTCTATAGGGAGTTGTGTGTTGCTCCCACAGCTAATGGATCGGAAAAGAGAAATTAAATAGAGGCGCTCATTTCATTCTGACACTGTAAAGTCCTAATTCATCACAACCAAAGAGTCAAATTAAAATAAATTAGATATTTATTATTAAAATAAACCAATATAAAATTACACTTTGTTAAGCACAAGCTTATGTATAAACCACAATTCGTGATCCCTATTCTCACAAAAATGCCACATATATTAGATGAAACGCTCACATAAATTGCCTGTAATGTTTCAGCAAACGTTTAAGAACAATGATGCAGACTGAACAGCTGCCAGCAGTCCAAATGTATCAGCTATTGCAACATTGTAGCCAAGACTGTTGTATGACACTGTTTGGATGAAACACAGTTACTGAATATGAATGTAATTGTTGAAGGCAATATTAAACTTCTATGAATGTTAGGCTGTATTGTACATCGCCTCAAAGTTCCAGAAGCCAATATATATATAGAAGTAGAGTATTGAGTTACCTCTCCAATAGGGCTGCAAAACCCGAGCGTCCTCGGGTAGGTTCGAATTGCCCAATGAATAATAAAGTCGGAGGGTCTGTCCGTGCAGGCCGGGATCCCACAGTTGTATAGTTGTTCCCCTGGGCGTGCACCGCCCGCTGCAGTGTGTGGGGAAAGGTAGGTGCGCGGCTGATTGAATTAAAGCCGCTGTAGGGATCCAGCACTCTGTTAAGCTTCTCCAATGCTCCCTGGACGTGCGCCGTCCGTGGGTGATGAGAGGGAGGGAGGCTGATGTCCGGCCACTACCAGCGTACGGAGCTAATGCAGCGGCTTCGTCCTATGTTGAGACGCGTACCGCTTGCTCCTATAGTCGGTGAGATGAGGCTATAGGTAGTGTCCCAGAGCGTGCAGTCAGTATGTGAGAAAAGGGGAGGAGTCCTGACGCGTTTGTCACGCAAGCCGTCACTTTTTAAATACATGACAGGAGCTGAATGGCTGGAGCACCATTTATCATACACAACGAATTTTAATGAAAAAACCTCTATGATAAATGGGCCGCTGTCTATGCGCCCATTACCTGTATTGGTATAGAGACACCGCAGCCAATAATATCCCTAAACTGTGAGAAAAGCTAACAGATACTGGTGGAAGGTGAGAGGGCCGTCCTATCAGGTGGCGTTACAAAGATTAAAAAAAAAATAAGCTTCAGTAGAGGATGCTATATAACAGTTGTTCATGCCTTATTTATGCCACCAACTAGATCCCTTAGCAATGTCATAATGTCACCTGCACTGGAAAAAGGATGATGGCACAGGTGCCACAAGGGTGCCACTCGAACCGGCCGTATACATCTCAGTAGTGAGTATGAGGTCTATACAGTGGATAGGACAGGACTGTATGACTGCAATGACGTCATCTGTATGGTTCCTATTATAAATACAAGCCCACTAGAGAGAATTCCAAAGCTCAATTTGCATCGCACATGGCTTGCACTACTCCAAATTACAATAAGGAAATCTTGTCTATTTCAAAGGAGGAGATGTATCAAACCTTTGAGAGAAGTAAAGTTCTTTATCTCAAAGGTAGCACACTGTGAACATACAAACATGTGCACTTGTTGCTGCAAACTATATATGTCAGTGGTTCTCAAACGGTGCGCTGTGGCACCTTAGGATGCCTCAGGGCACTTGCAGTAGTGCCTTGAATTGGTAGTATAGGACCAATTCAAATTATTTATGGTCAATGTAATAGCCAAAAAAATTCTGATACTCTAGGGGGCCGTGATTCAAAAAAAGTTTGCGAACCACTGATATATGTGCTTTGCATACGCATTTGTCCAAGATAAACGCCTTGTTTTATAATGGATGCATATTTACAATAAACAAAGAAATATTAATGAATACCAACCACATACAAACTGCATACACAAGAAGGGGTGTGGTATGGAAGGTCGACAGTAACTAGGTCGACCACTAGTGGCAGACAGTAACTAGGTCAACAGGGTTTCTGGGTTGACATGGTCTAGGTAGACAGGTCAAAAAGTCAACATTAATTTTCATGTTTTTTTGGTGTCGTTTTCTCCGTACAGTGACCGGGAACCCCAATTGGTGCACCGTGTCCCCTTGCATGGCTCGCTTCGCTCGACATGCTTCGTGCAAGGTGCTTCACTGTGCTCGGAACAGGTTACTATTACCAATCGTAGTCCATGTGGATCGTTAAGTATGAAAAAGTAAAAAAAAATTAAAATAATTGTGAAAAATTCATGTTGACCTTTTGACCTGACGACCTAGACCATGTCGACCTAGAGACCCTGTCAACCTAGAGACCCTGTCAACCTAGAGACCGGATCCCCACAAGTAGTATCAATTGCATTGCATTGCATTGGACATGCGTGTTTTTACAAAGGAAACAGGAGAGAGGAAGAGGCTTCAGAGCTGGGTGATGATGCTGTACGGTGCTTGTCGTTCAAATATCAGTCATTATTTCATTAAGCTTTAATTATCTACTTTTGCTGATGCTTCGTTCCCTAATGTAGTTATGCAAGTTGTCAGAAAATATATACTGTACATCCTGCCAGTAAAACAACACACAGATATGAGCAAAGCGGAATCCAGACAGCTGTTATTATTACTGGTCCAATGTTCCACCAGTATTGTCAGAGTGCTCGTTTTACTGCCTCTGCTGGCACAGTCTACTAAGAACACAATTATTTCCTTGGCAATGATAAGCGACAGCAAGGAGAATAATATTTTGGAGATTTTAACAGGGACCAGGGCATAATAAAATGCTCACACCTCTGCCACTATACAGACAGTACAGCAATTCCATCTTGGGCTGCAGTAAATGTGTGTAGTGAAAGCTGAGGTAAGGTTGTTAGGAAACAAGCCATCATTTGGAACACTTGTATAGATAATATTTCTAACGTGCTATAAAAAACAGTCAGCAGCCAAATACAGACCGGCATCAGTGAGGCAAACGGTTCAATTATCAGATTACAAATTGTCATAATTGTCAACCAATATAAGAGATGAGGCATCTTCATATTAATCCTGTATACAACTCGGAAATTACAGTACTACTCATAAAACACCTATAGGCTACCGGGTACACTTTGGGGGCACACTGAGCGGCTCTCTAACCTTCAAAAGGGCCGCACATTAATCTTAATCCAAGTAAATGAAAACAAATACATTTAATTAATGATAGTGTCACCTACGTAATACTATATCAGCAGGTATTTTAAACAAGATTACAAACTATTATAAACAAATATGGTGGTAAAGCAGAAATAAACAAGGGGCCACTAGTGAATGCTCTTAGGGCCACATGAAGCTGTAAAAAAAAAAAAAAAAAAAAGATAGCAGTTTTTAAGATCATTGGGGTCGATTCTATTCGGCAATTTAAGAATAGCGCCGGGAATTAGCTCCCGACGCTATTCAATTCAGCTCCAGTTAAGTCGGCGATGTCCCGTTCTCGCCGACTTAACAGGTAGTTTTGTCGGGAGAACGGGCATTCTCCGACTTAACTACCTGCGGCGATGCTGATTCCCGACAGAATCAGCCTCGCGCCGGCCGCGAGGCAGCACTTTTGTCGGGTTTCTTCTCTCATCCCCCGGGGATGAGAGAAGAATTCTCGACAATTGCGGGTCACTAGCAGCTGAATTGAATAGCGTCGGGAGCTAATTCCCGGCGCTATTCTTAAGTTGCCGAATAAAATCGACCCCATTGTGACAAAACACCTGTGCAATATGAAGTTGTGTTTTGTCACCATAATTTATAAAATGACTATGGAGCAGATGTACTAAGCCGTGGAGAGATAAACTGCCAACCAATCAGCTCTTGTCACTTTTTAAACACTGCCAAGTTACAGGCTGTGTTTGAAAAATGACAGGAGCTGATTGGTTGGTAGTTTCTCTCCCTCAACTTCATCTCTCCCAAAGGTTTAGTACGTCTCCAGCTAATTCACAGCAACAAAACAGGTGTGTGCTATTAACCTCACTTCTTGAGAACAAATATCCCATATTTAATGTAGCTACCTCCTGTACCAGTCGGCAGCACCTGAAATAGATTCCAGTTTAGGATTCTGCGTTAGGGTGGTGCCACAAGAGTCCATCAAAACACGAACTTCTCAGCTAGAAAAGCGAAGCCTCCATTAGCACTCAATTGCTCCAGCTTTAATAGATTTAAATAGATGGAAAATGCTGTTTTCCACCACAATGACTATCATGTTCAGAAAACTTTCCACAAAGCATCTTTGGGAGTGAAACATTCTCATCTGAAGTATTTCCCCTTCACTGCAGCAAATGAGCAAAGTGTCCATTTATCACCGTCATACCAATGTGTAGTAACCCATAACAACCAACTAGACTAACCTTGGGGGACAAAGCAAATGTTATTCTTAGGTCCATCCCAAATAGCTCTTTGCTTTGAAAGGGGGAGAAACATTATCACTGCAATGAATCTGCATCAGAAGGTGAGGCATACAGCCCACAGAGTAGCATGTGTTCTGTGTGAAGGTCGTTAGGCTTAGTACTGCAGTCTCCCTGGGTTGAGGTCATGGATCCGATTCTAGCCAAGGCCCTGTCTGTGGCGTTCTTCCCACAATCCAAAAACATACTGTAGGATGATTAGTAAAAAGCCATCAAATTAACCCTAAAGTGCCTGTCCATGGGTAATTGCACAAATTCAACTGAGGCAGGGACTGATGTGAATGACTTTTCCTTGCGTCATGTGTGTGAGCTATATAAACATTGGTTATTAAATAATGAATGCAACATTGTCATTAGGACAGATCAACACTACAGTACCTGAAGAAGAAGAAGCCTTGCTGTCCTGTGTTGGGCCAGATTGTGACTACTAAGCTGATATTAAATTTAAATAAAGCACAAAAAAAGTGTTCTGAAATCAGTATGGGTTACTGACGCCCACGTCGCGATGCTGGTTCTGGGAAGATCGGATACCAGTCTCTTCAGTAGATTAACATACAGTGGGGCAGATGTATTAACCTGGAGAAGGAATAAGGAAGTGATAAACCAGTGATAAATGCAAGGTGATAAAGGAACCAGCCAATCAGATCCTAACTGTTAATTTACATATTGGTGCTGATTGGCTGGTGTCTTTCCCCTTGCACTTATCACTGGTTCCTTATGCCTTCTCCAGGTTAATACATCTGCCCCAGTATGTTCTGTTTTGGGATTTTTTTTTTTGCATCCTATAAGATTCACCCAGACTGCAGTCATCAATCCACCCCATTCAGCACAGCCACAATTACATGAATGGCATAGGGTTGCCTCTTCTACAGTATGTCATTCTATTCTGGAACAAAGCTGCTATGTAAAAATACACTTTAACTCATGGTCATGAATATTGATTGCATCAGTGCCTTCAGGTAGACGGCAGAAACCATTACAGAAAAAGTGTAAATGGTTATTTGTCCGATCTTCCTAACCTCAAAAGTGTTTCCTAGCTTAAATCGTACCATGCCCATGGGAACGGATACACTGTAGCAGGCCAGTTTTACATTATAACCCTGCGCAGGTGATGAGCGTGTTCAGTGGAATGTGTCTGCTGCTTCAATACCTGCTGTCATATTCTCTCTCCTTCCTGATCATCCTCCACTGACTCAACCCATATTGGTAAAGACATATATGCCCTCATTCCGAGATGATCGTAGCTGTGCTAAATTTAGCACAGCTACGATCGTTCACACTGACATGCACAGGGCTAGTCCGCCCGGCATGTCAGTGCCGCCCCCCCCCCCCCCCCGCAGAAGTGCACAGGCATCGCACAACGGCGATGCCTATGCACTTCAAGAGTAGCTCCAGACCAGCGCAGCTTTAGCGTGCTGGCCGGGAGCTACTCGTGGCTCTCCAGCCCGCAGCGGCTGCGTATGATGTCACGCACCCGCTGTGGGCCACTCCCCACATGGTCCGGCCATGCCTGTGTTGGCCGGACCGCGCCAATGAAACGGCGGCCAAACGCTGCCGTTCCGCGCCCTCCCGCCCAATGACCGCCTCTGCCTGTCAATCAGGCAGAGGTGATCGCAGCCCAGCTACTGTCTGGCATGCGCCGACGCACTACGGCAAGTTTCATAAAGACAAAACAAACCTCCATTTTTTTTCCACATTCCCCAAAAAATAGGCTGACAGGTTACAGCATTCCTTGGAATGGGAGTGCAATGCATTCAATTCTTTTCACCCCCTTCCACACCTGTTCTGTTTCTGCTGACGGCATGGTATAATAATTTCAGCACGCTACCCCCAGGGTAGCGAGGGCGCCCAACCCTTTACGGAGCTAAATCTGATTACTATGGGCGCGATATGCGCTATAACGGTGATCACTTTAGAAAGGAAATTGGGCGTGATATATCATTTGAATACCGCCCTTAGACTGTAAGCTCCTTAGATCAAAGACAAATTCTCTGTACAGCGCTGCTAATTGGTGGCACTATATAAATAAATTATAACAATAATTAAATAGAGATCGGGAAGGCAATCCTTTTATAAATATAGTGAATTCAAATTCTGTGTTCCTATGCTATGAAACAATTCCAAATCATTCTTCATTTCCTCCATTCATGGATGCAAAGAGTATTGTAGTTTTCTTGTTCCAATTTCTTCTTACTTTGTCAGCAGAACCAGCGGGTCAATGCAGCTAAAACAAATTAAACCACGCAGAGTAAAAAATTGCCTTTCTATACTCTGGCGAATTCAACGCTTAGCCTGCAGTCCCCCAACACGTCAGCCATTAGTTAAAGCACCAAGAGAAATAACACAATACATTTATGTAAACCATAACATACAGACTCTTACAATACACATTGGGGCAGATGTACAGTATAAGGGGGGTGCTCACGGAGCGATCGCTGCTTAAAATCTAAGCAATCTGACTAGATTGCTTAGAGTTTAAGCACGATCGCTCCGTGTGTAGCCCCCTCAGCGATAGCGATGCGCAGCCCCGCGCATCGCTGTCGCTGCTGCTAGATTGGCCTGCATGCAGGCCAATCTAGCGGGTCGCTCACTTCACCCGCTGGGTGAAGTGAGCGGCCCCCCCGTCTCCCCCCGCACGCTCAGCACAGATCGCGCTGTGCTGAGCGCCGGGAGAGATGTGTGCTGAGCAGTTCGCTCAGCACACATCTCTCTGACATCGGCCAGTGAGTACTGGCCTTTAGCCTGGAGAAGTGATAAAGCAGTGATAAGTGGAAGGTGATAACGCACTAGCTAATCAGTTCCTGTCATTTTTCAAACCTGTAATGATTGGCTGGTGCGTTATCACCTTCCACTTATCACTGCTTTATCACTTCTCCAGGCTTAATACATCTGCCCCATAATCATCACCTTTAACACAAGCAA
>NC_086447.1:815736103-815743603 GCF_028390025.1 Pseudophryne corroboree
TATATATATATATATATATATCCCCCTTTCTATATATAAAATAAAATGCATTAGGATATTAGGAGTTATCACGCGGCTGTACAGACCTGGACGCGGGATTCGGGCAGGTTGATCTTCAGAGCCACCTCCTCCCGCATGAAGATGTCCGGGTAGCGGGTCTTGGCGAACAGCGCTTCCAGGATGTCCAGCTGGGGACCGGGTGAAGGTGGTGCGCTCCCGGCGCTGCTTCCGCGGGGTGGCTGGGAGAAGAGAGCGGCATTAGTGCGGGCCGTGCACACGGCGGTACTCCCATGCCCATGTATGCGTACAGTATGTGGCCCCATAGGGACGGATATGAAAGTTACTGGCGCAGGTGAATGGTGGCCGGAATATGGATTTATCATCATTATCATGTCTGCAACTTTGTAGCAAATAACTCTACACAAAAATCAGGAAAATATAAATATAACAGGAGGGTAGATTTAATTAATAGGATTCATTGGAACCATCTTATCACCACACATTGTTAATTACAATGCTCCATTGTACCCTACTCAGGTACGAAGTACGATCAGGGATAAATATATAAGTATATATAATTGCCGCGCATCAATGTATTTTACATGGGTACTGAATTTGAATTGGTTTTATTACTATTATTATTATTTTTTATTACTACTACTACTACACCAACACTCAACGAATTATTGCAATTGAATTGAATTATAATAGCAGGTTAGGTGTGACTTCGGTTTGGCGAATCTCGCAACATTATTCCTAATAAACAAATATTAGTATAAATAACAGAAAAAAATGGGGCAAAAAATAAAACCATTATTGAAATGTAAGCCCCAGATATCAGGCCTTATTCCACACCCTGGGAGTGCAGATCGCCTGGCAGGTCCTATACACACCTGGAACAAATCGATGATTTTATATACCAAATATTTGCACTATGGGCCCTTTGTTACAAATTATAGTGACCCCCAGATGTAACACGGTGGCCGTGTAACCGCTGCAATATTTATGCGCCAGTTCTGCTGCTCTATCGATAAACCTATAAGTAAACATAAATTTACCATTACATGAATATATCCCGATTTCTATAAACCCTACAAGCAGGAACTTATATTCATTAGAATTCTGGACACGGGACTTCTGAGAGTTATTAGATTCATATTCCATGATCACAAACTCACATTTATAAAACAGTAAAAAAATAAAAATAATAATTATATATATATATATATATATATATATATATATATATATATATATATATATATATATATATATATATATATATCTTTTATTTGCCGTAGTGGTAGTTCACATACAGTATATATACATATACACACGTGCGCACGATCTGCGTTCAGGGGAGCATAGTGTACAATCGCCGCTGTAATATTAACTTTACTTTCTGTGGTAATTTGGAAACTTTGCAGATAAACTTAAAGCAGAGCAAATGATCGAATGATGTAAACCAACAAGTTGCTGCTCCAACACGGCATAGGTGTGTTATAACAGGAATATACACCCATGGCTTTGATGGTAAACTAGGCCTCTGTAGATTTCTGCAGGTAATGAGTACAGATCAATCGTTCCTAAAATGGAGTCCTGCATCTGTTCTGTAAGTCAACAAAACTTCCTTCTAGAGCACAATATATATGTAGGCGATCTAAATTACAGGCCATGTTCTATTTAACATACAGTATTAGCCGAGTTGAGAATTTAGACATTAATAAAACAAATGTTAAGCAAATTAGACATATTAATCCCAGTTCTATATCTCTGTATATTTCATATAAACGTGTCACTTTATAAGTCTTTTATTAGCTAGAATATGGATAATCAAAGACCTTCATGTCAGTATTGGTGTTTTAGATACAACATTGTGGCACAGGGAACACTGGGCCTTGGAGTTATTGTAGAAGTTTCGGGCTCTTACCTGGGTAACCACAGAGGGATGCAGCAAATCCATTGCGGGACCCGTAAGCCCCAAACCATTCATGCCATAGGGGGGCTGTTTGAGGTATGACATCATGCTAACAGCTAGGCAAAGATCCCGATATTATCCACAAAATGTCCCTTATTTCCTGGCTTGCACAGACAAAAGTGATCTTCGATTTTACTTTCTTAACTTCCACCAAGTCAGGTCTCGCAAACCACTGGGACAGAAATAATCACGGGTTAATTAGAACAAAAAGATGCAATAAATACACTGATCTTCTGCACCCTCTGCCCATCCCCAGTACTAGCGAAAAAGACATTCTGCAGGTATAACATGCGCACAGACAAAGCAGATAGAAGGTGTATAATAGCCATGGCTAGTATGCTCAGTGTCATTTGCAGAATTATTGCGGGTTAATTTTCTATTCAATTTAGAACATAGAAAAACCCGAATATATATATATATATATATATATATATATATATATATATATATATAATGTATGTATTATTGTCACGTGATAGAAACTTCTATGAGCAGGGAGAGAGTTCCTGTGATCAGGAGGTAGGTCAAGAAGGAAAACTAAATCGAAAGTTCAGAGCTGCACCCATGCTAGGAGAAATCACAAACACTGTATCATATCAGAAGAAATGTATATTCCTAAACTTGGTCAGTGAGTTGCTGGAAAGTTTAATGTAATTACAGGGGATGACAGAACTGCGGCCCATCTCCTGTTTGTCATTTTCACTCCCCTGCAGCAAATCAACAAAACGGGCAACACATTTGAACACCTTGATACTGGCTGTGACAACAAGCGCCTCACTTTGCATATGCACAAATTCATGAGATTTAAGGAGCTGTAATTTATTTTAAACGTAAACAGTTTGCAGATGGCACCCATTGATAGGCTAATGTATTTTTTTCTTTTGCCCAAGAGTATCTACTATCACCCCCCTCCAGTCAGCACTAATTAATGGAGATCCCACACAAAGTACCCTATTTACATAACTTATTCTAACCAGGTGGATTGCAAACCACACAATGGCAACCAACATTTAGAAGTGCCTAGCATGTTTATTAGGAACTGTGTGATATACACATATACAAATGCACACATTGTATTGTATTTTATGGTTGGATATATACATACACACTAAGATATGCTTCTGGATGATTCAAGTATTACAATAATTACTATATTCCTCAAATTAACCCCTGGGCGATTTTTAAAGTTTACCTGGAATACTACGTCGAGCTCTGTGCAGAAATGACTTTTTGGCATGTGGACCTGCCCTGTTGTATAATCCCGGGCAGGTAGGAGGAGGAGGAGGAGGAGAGGCAGACTAAAACAAACAGCTAATCTAAAGATCAGTTAAGGTGAGAGATTGCTGATCCTCCACATAGGGCGATCAGAGAAATCAACTAGTTCTATCATAAGAATATGTATATATGAAAGGGAGAGGAGGACATGAAGGAGGGAGAAGGGAAGTCAACTTCGGCCGAGGCTCTGATAGGAATTAGGGATCCTCATTCCGGAAGGGTTTGCAGCAGATCCCAGGCACAGAGTCAGGGTACAGGTGTGGGCCTCCTTCCTGACCCAGGAGAGGGGAAAAGTTACTTTAGGAGGACGCAGGGAGTTTGCCTGGTTGGTAAGCGGTGCAGGCTGGGATAGGTGTTGCAAAGGGGAATATAAGATCCCATAGGAACCAGCTCCTGCTCCAACCCTCCTCCTTTCTCCAAAATAATAAAGTTAGTTCCTGTGCCAGAGGGTAGTATAAGGGGAGAGGCCTCAGACTCTGTCAGGAGGGCAGCCCAGGGAAAGGGGATAAATCATTTACCTTGTCGGAAGAGTAGCTGTCTTTACGCCGGGGCGGTGTAGGTGATGGAAATGCGGACTGATGAAGATTGATCACCCTCCTCCGGCCCTACCCCGTGTAAGTGAGCGAGGGGCGGTTTGCGTAACCGTGCGCTTTCCCCAATCCGCACCAGCCACAAGCGAGAAGGACGCGCGTCCCAGCCAATGACAGCGCGCAGAGAGTCCGGGCCGGCACCGCCCACCGGCTGCATATTGAATGAGCCTTATACTCCTGTACAGGAGCGACAGAGACACAGGAGAGGGGAGCTGGATGCTGTACGTGGTGTCAGCCCATAGTAATGCACAGGGATTCTTAAAACAAACACAACCTGGAACATCAGGCCGCCTCTATATTACACACAGAGATTACCCACCAAAGTAACTGTTCCAAACTGCAAATCCCGACAGGCGCAAAGTTATTGTCACTGAGGGGGGGAAGGAACTTCCTGGCATGTATTGCTAAATCATTTATTGCCCATCTCTTAATTATTAAAACATCATGAATCTACAGGTGCATACAGTGTGAAATAAATATATATATATATATATATATATATATATATATATAGTATATTATGCATATCGATATATCTGTATTAATATATGTGTATTTTAAATATATGTAAAATGTTTTGTCGCTTGAATTAATTATTATTGCAATGTGGCCCTAAATAAACATAATATTTTTTGGTTGCTTATAAAAAATAAATAAATAACATGCTTCGTTCCTGTATTGCAGAATATATTTGTATGGTGCAAATGCTACTAGGTTTTAAAAAAAATGTCCCCCTTTAATGCACTGATCTCATGCTCATCATTGGAAATTTTATTCACAAACACCGATGATCACTGATAAATAGTAGAAACAATCTAGTAGACAAATGAGAGTGAGGGAAATGAAGAACAGATTGCCATCATCGCTGGCCGATCCGCCACTGTAATTAGTTTGAAAATTGACCGGGAGATCAGAATCACTAGGAATAATTCTTATGCATTGTACCAACAACGACACCAAAAAAATAATTAATATCTTTTTTTAGTTGTCCGCCTGTCCAAAAAAATCTTAAAATAAGACATTTTATTACACACACACACATATACATATTTGTTAAAGGGATAGAGAACAGATAAATATATTTATAGGCGCGTAAACAGTTGGAAAACTCATTTAGTATTTTCTAAATTGTGATTATCATTATGGTTACACAGCATATATAAAAGAAACTTTTAAGTTCAGTGGTACAAATATTAAAAATATTTTCTTTTAAAGTTTGAATTGGTTCTATAAACGTCATTTTTGCTGTTTCCCCCCGAACCCATTCCCTCAGGGGTATGAGCAGTTAGCAGGCGGCAGCCTAAGTAGATAAAATAACTAGTAACATTTTCCATAAACTTCTACTTCTAATTTAGGTTGGAATCAAGATCTAATAATGAAAAATACGAGTGATTACCAAATATAGAAAAATTGCATTTTATTATGCATTAGATGGAGGGCTTATTAAAGAAAGGGGGGGGGGGGGATAATACAGAGATAAAAGGGATTTGGGAGGGGGGGGGGGGGGGGGGGTCAATGATTTTTCTACCACTTTCCCTATGAACAAAGACACCGCGGCCCATTCACAACAAAATAATTGGCTCCCCCTCCTTAAAGATCCTCTTTTTAGAACTTTCTTTCATTAAAGTTTGCCTTTCTTTGTCTCACATGATTTTCTCAATTGCTTACAGGTATATATGAGTGTATATCTATCTATCTATCTATCTATCTATACACACACACACACACACACACACACACACACACACACACACACACACACACACACACACATATATATATGCTATATTTTAGGATTCATCAACGGCATATAACAGAGGTCGGATTATGTTAACTCTTATCTAGCCTGGCACTTTTTCTTGTATTACTCTTTAATTATATTGATTTATTTACTTGTTTATTTCTTCTTTAAGGAATACAGCAGGATTGCCTGTAAGAAATACATCAAATCTCCCCACTGATCCTGACACTGTTTGAGTCTATTCTCTTACTGATCTGATCAGCTCTGCAGAACTATGAAGGTATCAAGTGCAGAAACCTTTTCTGTAATAAGAGTATTTTGTCTAATCCCAAATTGCAGGCGAATTTTCTTAATGCCCCTGCCCATAAACCTCGGATTAAGGGAAGTTTAAAGACGAGGGGGGGAGTAGAAGGGAAGAGAAGCAAGGAAAAAAAAAAAACAACACAAAAGTTTAGTGTGTCTGGAGCAGGGGAAATTGTAGCCGGATTTGTGGAGGCTGGTGAGCTGTCTGGTGATGCACAGGAGATGTGGCACTGTGCTGGATCTCATAGATTGTGGGGGACACAGTCTCTGCATAGAGAGATATACACCTGGGATCTGTGCGGCTACTGCTGGGACATCAACCCCTGTGACACTGGCTGGACATCAGAGGAGCCTTATCCCACAGGACCGCCACAGACCCTTCTTCAGGATGACTGCCTGCAAATAACAATAATAAAAAAAAGCTTCTGCCCTCCCCAGGGGCTCTTTCATGCATCTTGGCCTTGGATCCGGATGACGGTTCATGAAGCTTCCAAATTGCAGGGCAGAGCTCCCTTTTTTCCTATTGTCCCTCTGTGATTGGGGGCTGTAGACTAGAGTAAGTCCAGCAGTTGCGCTGCTATCCCCGTTACCGGTAAGGGAGAGAGGGGCGCGTTATCTTGGTGAACAGGGTCCAGGTGGGAAAGGTGCTGGGCACAGCCCATCACGGGACCCCCAGCCCTCGTGCCTTAATCCGGAGTTGTACCCTCACAGCCTGGCCGCTAACGCTCCCAAAATGCCAATTACTGCCCTGTATTTCTCCCCTAATAAGCATCTTGCCGAAAACTACCGCTCCGACCTATTTGTAAATCTTTTCGATGTAGAACGCAGATCGCTGTCTCTCATGTCCACATCCCATTAATGTTCTTGGGAATTTTTTTTTAAAATTATAATCATTTTTTCTCTCCAGCCAAAAGGTTTAAAACTAGTCAGTCATTTGCATATATTCTATGACTCTCCAGCACTGGTGGAACTACAAGTCCCAACATGTACTGACAGCCACTGGTTCTGGTACCTGTTACATTGCTGAATTATCTAAACTCTGCGATTGAGGTAAAGTCTCAGATCTGCTGCAAACTAGTGATCAGTAAGATCAATATAAATGGTATACAGGGAGCCAGTGACATTAGCTATCAAAAGCGATTTTTGTTTAGCACTGCCTGGGAGGACTAAAGTGTATTTGGGTTATTATTAGTCCACCCTGTAAGGAAGGTTTCTGGGTCTCTCCCATAGCAGCAGTCAGATCTCAGCACCAGGAATATTGCAGACCTATTACACTGCAGCAAGACAGCGGGCTGGGCTGGTATTTGTACGGGTCTGCTCCTCTGGCTGAGCAATAAAATCTAACTGCATAAATACAGGAAACTGCAGAGATGCAGACAAAATAGGATTAAGTTTAAAGGAAGTCTAGGATATGTAGGGGAACAGAACGATTGCCGGTGAGCCTGTTATGGACCCTTTATTGTTACCACCTGTAAATGAGCAACTGTCAGTAAGTTTCTTCACTTGAAGAAAAAGCTGTAGTGGTCAGTAAGAATCAGACTCCAACCATTATAATAATACACACAGGTCTGGAATAAGAACGGTTTAGGGTAGGGAGTCTTTTAAATCCATAA